>NW_008338715.1:2659647-2670374 GCF_000622305.1 Nannospalax galili | reverse complement strand
TCTGTCAAGAAGACCTGCATACAGGGAGTGGTACCAGCCCAAGAGAGAGATTTATGTTGCATGCAGCAAAGCTGGAGAGGCTGAGCCATCTAAGCCCTTTGGAAATAAAGTCCCAGAAGTCAGACATGGACCTACTGGATTTGGTGTTTGTCCTGCTGGTTTTCGGCCTTTTTTTGGTCTGGTATTTCCTTACTATGCTTCTATTCCGCCCTTTTGGAATGGTAATGTGTATTCAGTTCCACTTTATGTTGGGAGTATAAAGTTTGTCTTTTGATTTTACAGGGATTTACACTTAAGATATTTCCCTGAGTCTCAGAAGAGACTTTGGATTATGTAATCTTGAATAGTATTGATACTGATAATGACTATGGGAATTTTTAAAATTGGACTAAATGCATTTTGCATTTTATAAGGCCATGAGCCTATGAGGTCCAGAGTGTAGAATGTAGTGATTTGAATGAAAATGTCCCCCATAGGCTCCAAGTATTTGGACATTTTGTCCCAAGATGGTGGCACTGTTGTGGTAGATTTTAGAAGGTGTGGCTATTCTTGAGGAAGCAGGTCACTAAGGGTGGGATCAGAGAGTTCTTAAGCCTTGCCAGATCTCCAGTTGCTGTCTTGCTTCCTCTGCCTGCTGGAAGGTGTAGAGCTTAGCTTTCGCTGCTTCTCCTCCAGCCATCTCTGCCACCATGCCCCCCTGTCATGATGAACTGTATTTCCCCTAGAACCATAAGCTCGAATAAACTCTTCCTTCTATAAATTGCTTTGGTCAGTGTTTTCATCACAGCAACAGAAAAGTGACTAATACATTCTCTTTTAAGAATAATGCAAATAATTCAGAATGTTTGTTCTTGGACAGGACCCCTATATTAAAATTCACCTACGCAAGGTTCAGGGACCATTGTGAAAGAGGGGGCAGAAAGATTCTAAGAGCCAGGGAGGAGGTGCATGACCACTTGGAAACAGTTGTACAAGCTCTGGGACACTGCTTATATGATTCTATGCCAATTGTGTCAACATACAAAAGTCCCATGCAAACTCAGGTACACAAAATCCCAGCATAGAACTGGAGAAATGAACATCAGATTCCAATCTTAGCTGGAGAAATAGTGACAATTTATCACTGCTAGGTGAAGAAATGCTGATTTCCCCAAAACAAGGGCCTTTAATAAACTGCCTAGACCTCAGTGAATGGACATGCAATGGGGAATGTCTGGGACACTGACTTGACACAGTGGGCCTTAACATGGATGACAGAGTATATGGGTTCCTGTGGGGGGCTATGTGAGGGTCCCATTGGGGCCAGACGTATAAAGATGATCAAGATTATTTGAGATGTTCTGTATGAAATACACAAAATTTCAACAAAAACAAATTTTTAAAAAAAGAATAGTGCAAACCAACAAAATTCAATCAAAGAATGATTACAAACATCTCAGAATTTTCAGGAATAATAATTTAGTTCACTGGTCTAGGTAAACAGCTCAACACCAGTTCAAATATTTTATAAGTGCAAGTGGAATATAGAGTACAGAATATAAGGTAGTTCTAATGTTTCAGAAAGGACAATAATAATTGCCTTGTGTATTTCCTTTCTATTTTACTATGAACACATATCTGGAGCTTTTATGTGTTAGACAACTTTTTGTCAGTATGCAAAATATAGAGATAATCATTTTAAAATAAAGAAAAGTTTAATTTCTTTCATGGTTTTTGAAGTTCTAATCCTTGGTCAATTGAATCTGCTGCTTTAGGATTAGTACAAAGGCAACATACTTAAAAAATTTCTTTTAAAATGTATAGGAATTTTGTCTTTATTGTTTTGCTCCGTGTAATATAAATAAAATTAATAAAGTTGAATTGTATTTATTAATTTTTACTTATATTTTTCGGTTTATTTAGCAGAGTATCCCTGTATCGCCTACCTGGTAACTTGCTATGTAGAATAGGCTGGCCTCGATTTCACAGATATCTACCTGTCTCTGCATCCAGAGTGCTGGGATTAAAGACTTGTGCCTCCACATGGAGAAAATTTTATTTTTATTACTTATTCATTACCAAAGTCTAACAATGGTTTATTTATTTAAATATGATATCAGAAAAAAATGGTTCCACAGGGCACTTCTGATAAGCAAGAATTTGTTTAAATCATTTGAATTGTGTATTTTATAAATATATATTAAAAATAAAAATATTCTCAATAGGTTAGACTATTAGAATTGAGAAATTAATACTAATATATCTCACTCAATAACCTCATGGCATAAACATCATTTTGGTGATCTCGTCTTTTCAACGTATCCTGGAAATATTAAAATATACCTATTCCTAAAGTACACCAACTGATGTTTTGCAAATCAATCACTTTCCAAGCTTAGGTTTTGTTTCCTATAAAATCAGATAAGAATAATCTGCACCTATCAAGTTTGTTATCTTAATTTAATGTTATCCAGTACTGGTGAGAATGTCACATAATATTAATAAGTGCATTGGTATGTGATTTATACTAGTGAAATAAATTCCTAGTATCTCTGTATATTATTAGTACAATGAATTGTCACATCTTCCTAATTAATTAAATCCCTTAGCACTTCCTAAATAAGTAGTCTTAGAGAATAATCATCTAACCTGTCCTATCACATACAGTGCAACTTAGAAGCATCTTCTATTGCTTTCCTTAACTCTGGTAGCATTCAAGTGAAGGGAAATGCTGATCTGAAACTCCTTTCCTTAGGAAATTGCTATCATCATAAAAACAGTTGACAGCATGAATATTAGCTGTATCAGAAGAGTACATGAGAAAACCTCACAAATATTTCATGATATACTATCATATTATTTAGATTTTTCTCATTTTAATATTGTTGTGGGCATATTATATATCATAAAGATAAAGATATTGAGAGAAAAGAAAATTCACATGTCTACTTGTTGATCATATCAAGTGTTTTTTTTACTTGAAATATTTCCTCCTAATATCATAGAAAATATGTCCAAACTATGAAAATTCTCTAAGCATTTGATTGCTTACACTATTTAAGACCAAGGTTACACTTACACGTGATTTTCCATGAAGTTCATCTGGTGTTAACCTTAAAAGAATGAAAGATACTTATCCATTAAAATTATTATTAGGCAAGAAGGAGAGTAAGTAATCACTTCATTATATAATATTATATTTAGAAATGAGTCAGAACTAGAATACACTGACATAAAAGGAATCTTCTGAACCAGGTTTGATATTACATGTCCATAGGGTAATCCCAGCACTCCAAGGACAGAGGCAGGGGAATCATGAGTTTCAGGAAGCCTGGGCTACATAAAGAAACCTTGTTTAAATTTACTGTTCTGAATTACTGATAAAATATAATTTACGTTTATTCTGGACTTATATTCCTAGTCATAAATTTATGTAATCTATGATACAATTTTTAGTCACCATTTATAACAATATATTCTTTAAATCAGACAACCAGCAAGAATTACTTCTATTGTGTCCGATTCCCTCATTAAGCTTCCATGGAGTGGCAGCTAGTGTTTCTATTTTAGTTCATTTCTGCTGCTGTGAAAGCATAGGCCAGTGTCTTTGTGATGTTTACATTGTTTACAATGTTTACATTGCCATTGTTCAGCTTTACTTCAAGGAAAATGAAATAGCTATACATTTCCCTATACCCATACCCTGCAAACAACCTAAAGTCCTGGATATTGATTACAAAACAAACAGAATAACTGAAAAATGAGAGATGGCAGACCCTATCCCAGCAAGTCAGTGCCCCAATCACAACCTCCAAAGCAAAGGCTTTGAAACACTGTTATCTTTCCATTCTGCTCACATGTTGCTACAAAAGACAAAGAGCCAGTATTTCCATCTCTGTTGCCCAGGAAAATAGTACTTCCTCCCTGGGCAGCAGTGCCAATCTCCAAAGAGGATGAACTCTGCTGGTAATAAGATGTGCCACTCCCAGGCCTCTCTTAAATAATGTGAGAGGAGCTCTAGAGAAGAGTCAGGATTTTCCAGTTTCCAAGCATCAAGGAGGCCATCTACACTACAGTGTCTGTAGAAAGCACGTGGGGGCTGGAAACACCCCCTTCAACTCTATAGTACTGATCATTGGGGTTGGAATGGAGGCTGGGTTAAGAATAAAGACTCCTCTGTCTGAGAGCAAAAGTTTGAGTTCTGTTTCTCCCTGTCTCAAACAAAGTCGGGGAAAGAGGAATTCGACCAAACTTGACCAAATAAACCTCTTGGCTCCAGATTCAGCATCTGGGATGCAATGTTGCATGATGTGAACTTTAAAAGGTGTTTGAGATCCCAATTTCATGAGCTCCTATGTTTCAGCCACATGTCTTTTCTCCTAATGGGATTTTGCTTACTATCCTACTATCCAGTAGCATTTTTTGGCCTCTGTTCTACTCTCCTAGTATCTCAAACTTAAGGTTCATGTAGTAATGTTAGCTTCACCTTCACAGCTTTACACACACCCTGTCAGTGATTGTCAGCAGGGATTCTGACCTTCCCACATGTTACCTGACTTCCTGTGCCTTCCTTTGAAATCTTGGTGGAAGCTCCATCAAACATAGTACTTATAGCAGGGCATGGTGGCACACGCCTGTAGTCCCGACACTTGGGAGACAGAGGCAGGTGGCTCTCAGTGAGTTCAAGGCCACCCTGGTCTACATAGTGAGTTCCAGGACAGCTGGAGCTATAGAGAGACCCTGCTTCAAAGACAAAAAACAAACAAACAAACAAACAAAAACCACCAACCGTAGTACTTACAACTCTCAAATTGTGCTTGCCTTCAAACACAGCATCAAAAGGGTGATACTGAGGTGTTCAGCCAACTTCATAACTGATTGGTCCCACTTATACCACTGCTCCTAGATCCTGTGAGTGCCTATATGAAAAATCACATTCATAAACCACTGTTCAAATCTTAGCTTGGCTATTTGTCCTTCATTATTAACAAACAAAACAGGATTTTCAGAAAGTCTAAAGTGATATCTTGCACAAGTTTCTCTTTTGAATCTGTTCATTGAGGCTTCATTTTTCTAACACATTTGAGGCCACTTTATTCAATCCTCTGAACCAGCAACACATTCTTTCTTTATCTTTAAAGGTAAAGGGGGAGGGATTCTCATATGATCTATCAAAGAAGCTTGCACATTTTACATGTCTACATATACATTGTGAAATTTATACTTTAGAAGATATTTTGGCCCTCTACTACATATACCATTTTATTTTAATTATGAGATAATACTGAGTTTATAACACGGAATTTATATCACAGACTGGCTTAATGACCCAAAATGTTATTTTCTACTTTACTGAAGTCTGTTAAAAAGACTATAAAGTTTTTGTCTTTTCTTTTTTTGTTTTGTTTTGTTTTGTTTTGTTTTCCTAAAAACACAATGGTAGACGAGGATGGGAAAGGAGTAGCAGGTAGAGGAAGATAAAGAGGAGAAGACCATGAGGAGAAGGAGCAGTAGGAGAAGAATGAGAAGCAAGTGTAGGAGGATGAGTTAGGGATGATGTGAAGAGAATCTGAGTCATGGCACATGGAGGTGCAGGGAAAACAGGAGAAGGATAGCAACTAACTTCCACAAAAGCTTAAGTTGTTTCATTCCCTCTCAGATCTTTACTCTCTCTGATAGTCAAGGTAAAATGCTATATTGCCATTGTTACAGATCAGTATTGCGCTATCAAATTTCCTCCATCACAAAAGTGGTGATGCATATGCAGCCAGATAATCTGGAATATTTTACTTGGTTTGGTTCTTGTTAACATGACATTCAGTTAGCTTTGTCTAATTAATAGCTCGTGGAAATAAGCTTCCCACTACATTATATACAAAATAAAAGGAAAATGGCCAATCAATACATAATTAATATTTCTCTGAATATCACTGACGATAAGTTTACCTCTGGTTTATTTCTGAGTTCCCTTGCTTTAGCATATTTGCAAATATTGTTTCTCTGGCTCCTTGAAATGTAAATCTTAGCAAACAATTCCATAGAGCTCCTTTAATCCAAGAATGCTTCTCTTATAAACCTGGGAAGAAGGAAAATGCAATCCTCAGGGAAAATAGTGGATCTCTTGGTATGTGTGGAAAGTATCAACTGTATGAGTTCTCTGTTAATTACTATAATGGAATACAGGAACCAGGGTTACTTTGTAAAGAAAGAACTATTGGGCTTAAGGTGCTGCAAGGACAAGGTCCAATCAATGTGGCACAGGCTTTGAATGGACCTTTCAGTCTGCTTAGCAACATGGTAGAGACTTGTGTATCTCAGTGTCTCAGTATTCAGCCTCTCACTCCTCATATGGCTGTCAGAATTTGATTATACACATTCCTGAGGATCTAATGTAATCCAATCAACTCCTGATGTTTCTACCTCTAAATCTGTCATCAGATTAAATTTTTATCCTTGGATACCATTGATTTAAATTTTCAAGTACTTAATTCCTGTGCAGTTTTTTTTTTTTTAATTGGGGGATGTAGTTGACATACCCTATTCAAGTTTTACCAGGAACCTAATTTAGTGGGAAACAACACACAGAGATTATCTAACCACATAAAATAAAATTGTCAAATGTGTACTACACATTCTATTGACTTGTGAAGTGTAATCAATGCATCTTATTTTCCCCAATCTCCTTTTAATATGTTCTAGTACCTTTTCATTAGTACAATGAAAACCTCTAAAGCCATTCATGTTTTCATAGAGAGATGAATAAAAGATTAATCCTAGTCTGTTTTCATTGCTAAATAACCCTGAATGAATTCAACTTACCTGTATAACTTTGATGCAATTTTCTTACATCTGTGTAAGCAAACAATAGAATTGTTTCACTAGTTAAATCACTCAATGAACAGATATTTCTCAAATAACCTGCCTATTAATCACAATGATCTCCCGTTCTTTATTAAATTTGTTTCTTTGCCAAGAATAAAGGTAGTTGCATATATCATCAAAAGCACCTCATCAATACCGTGGATTAGCATGATGTCCTATGAGACCTTCTTATCTCAGTGTTGATCTAATTAAGCTGAAGAAACATGCTGGAGAAGTAATGTTGAACAAAGCTCTTCAGCAGGATTGTGCTATTATAATTCCTAGACAAACAGTATTTAAAATTTTTCTCATCAACAATAGAATAAACCACTTTTCTAACTTCTTTGATATAGCATCCACACTGATTTCTTCCCAGCAAATACCTTATCTGTGAAAGAGATATTTCAATATTTCAAATATTCTTGAGGTGCTTTTAAAAAAAATCACTATTATTCTTCAGATTTCACATTGTCTTCTGATATAGATGAACTTCAAGAAATAGAATTTAAAAAGAATGACAAATAAGACCTATTTCCCATATTTTATCATTGCAAATGGCTGGTAGTAAATCCAATATAAACGGCATTTTAAAAAAGAATTTCCTCATTTTCCTTAAAAGCTTTACCTAAAAGAAAGTAAAGTACAAGGGAGCCAGGAATGTTGTAGAATCTTACCTCCTAGAACACGGAGAAGGTCATAAATAAAATGTGCAGCTAGAAATGATTACAGGAGCAGGTTCTACATAGAGGTCCTGTAATGGAAGACCGGTGGGCCTTAATCACCGCAAGGAAGAATAGGTAATACTTGGTGTAATTTGGCAGCAAATATAGGCAGACAACCAAATTAAAAGTATTTTTTAGTCTCTATAAACCTGAATTTTCTTCATTCTATAAGTCTTTAGGCTGTAATGAAAAGGAGATAATCATGGTGAACTTTTAAAACTACTATGATAGCTTTCTGCTTGACCAGTATAGCAGTATTCACATCACAGTTTAGATGTCATCTCCTCCTGAAGGCCTTTCGAAATTAGTGACATACTTAGGCAACGACCATGTTATATGTTCTACTGTTTACATCAAAAGAACAGAGCAAGTTATATTTCATAGTACATAATATTTGATGCTGTAATTGCTTTTATGTGTCCTCTAGACTATGATTTCTTTAAAAAATATTTTATTTACTATTTTTATTTTATATGTATGAGTACATTGCCTGCATGTGTGTAAGTGCACTGGTGTCGTGCAATGCCCGTGGAGGTCAGAAGAAGGCATAGGATCCCCTGAAGGTCGAGTAAGTATAGTTGTTAGCCTCCTTGTGGGTAGTGGGACTCGAACCCAGGTCCTCTGCAAAAGTAGTCAGTGCTCTTAACTGCTGAGCCACCTCTCCAGCTCTGGCTTTAAATTCTTTAAAATTTTGTTTTGTGATATCCCCTTAAGCATGGTTTGTAGTAGTAATTGAATAAAATCTTATCAAAACATGCTTAACCCACAAATATGGTATTCCTTGTTATAGCCATATATTCCACATCATCACTTCAATTTATATTTGTTTTGTTCCTCTACAGTGAATCCCAATATCAGCAATTTCCTATTTTTCTAATAATTTAATAGTATAACTCTTCTGAACCTTTATTAGTTTCAAATTTTCATTTCTAATGTAAAACTAAATACTCTAGAAATGGAGGCTTTTACCTATAATTAGGAAAGCAAAGGTGGGTGGATTACCCCGAGTTCCAGTCTGGAAGGACTGAGTATCAGGCAAGTCTGGGCTTCATAGCAAAACCCTTTCTCAAAGTAAATACCAATAAAACATCCCAAACATAACTCATACATAATTTTCAAATCTCTGTATACTGATATAAGAAAGGAACTAATATAAATCAAAATCAAACTATCCCCTCTACAGCATGTTATTTTAATTTATCGGTACCTATACCATGTTATTTTAATTTATCGGTACCTATATTTCCTAGTTTACCATTATGTAGTATAAGTTTCTCCATTTCCTTTCCTCCCAAAGTGAAAGAGAAACAAAAACATTGGAAAGCTAAAACAAGAATTTCATTATCGATGGAAAAAATTATTAGAGTTAAGATGATAACTATCATGCTGTGTTTTTTCTTTATTTTCACTAATTTGCCTTCTGAAATGGGTGACACTTTCCCTTCAGCTATTTGTAAGATAACTGCAATTATATTTTCTCTTTGTTCTATAGCTTCTAACAAATTAGATAAATTAAAAGACAATTTCACTCTTGCATATTTTAAGTGATTTATAAACCTGTTTTTCATTTTAACTAGCACATTAAATTTTGCACAGAAAATTAAGATTGTATAAGTTAAAACAACAAATGCATCAGTTTTAATTTGTCTAATGATCACGCTTATTTTTGCCCAATGTCATCTAAAACAGAATCTAGAAAGGAAGCATTTAATTGAATAGAGTATGCTTTATTTCTTCTATTGGATACAGAAAACTTAAAATAATGTGGAGTAGAAGTACTAGTGGCAGATTTGTAAACTTACATTAAGGCAAATAACTTCAAAATACCTCCAGAAATAAAATTCCAGGTACTACTGTGAGAAGAGTTAAAGCTTACAGGATGAATATAAAGAGATTACAATAAAACTTTTCGGAGGAGCATGAAGATAATTCAAGTAAAAAAAATCTTAAAAAAAACCTATTACAGTGAAAATATTGGGTCACATGATTAATTCTAAGCCTGACATTAACCTCATGGCGTAAATACCTTAAAACATAGTAAAAGTGTTTAAAACTCGCTTTCATTTTATTGTGTGTTTTAGTTTCTTTGGGAACTTAGAAATATTGAGATGATTGTGGCATCTCTTGGATACTGAGTTCTTATCTTGTTGCTTTTTCCCTAAACATCCTCATATTATAGAAGTCCTTAGTTAGTTCTCCTGAGAGCATTTCATAAGGACACTAACCACATTCATGCTATTACTTCCATCATGACTCACTACCTCAAAAATCCTACACTAATAGCCTGCTTTTTGAACATTATCATTTTCCTATAACACTTTGGGGGGCTACAACGTTTACTTCATATACTGGGTTTGAATAGTAAGTTCATGGGGACACTCATGAGCATTCTGCACCACCCATGCTTGTATAATCAGCTCTAGTTGTAGACACGTGGTTCTCTGGTTGTCAGCTTCCCAATGCCTTGTTCCTTGAAGCAATATCCTGTGTTCTCAGTGCCTTCTTAAAAGTTTAATCCCTTTCACCTAAAGAACCCTGACCGTCCTTTCTTTAAAACTCTGTTGTAACCTGGAGACCCGTTTCCTCGGTGTACACACTCAGGTACCCTGTACCCCAGACATCATACTGCATACCCTTCAGGAGATAACAGTCCCAATGCTTAGTGACCTGTGTAATTCTGCTCAGCAGATATGGCCTGAATGAACCCTAAAGGGTTTTTCCTGTGCGCTAATGGTTATGGAGGCCTGCTCTGGCCTTCTAGCTCAAAGTACGTATCTGATATTTAAAGAATAAATATAATTGCTAACCTATAGTTAGCAAATGAGTCCTCAAAAATAAGAAAGAAATTAAAATATTCTTAGAGACTTTGTTACCAGTTTTCCTCATTTATAAGACATGCAGAAGGTTTCAGGTTTTGTTATGTAAGCCTGTAATCCCATCAGAGCCAGAGGCAAGGAGAAACACAAGCTCCACACCAATTTAAACTATTCAGGAAGACATGAAGATTTTAATAAGCTAGGTACATGAGAGATTATTCAAACTTTTATTATGCTTGCCTAGAATATTTGTGGCCTTTACTTCAATCCAAAATGATAAATCGCAGACAAAAATTTAGTATTATAACAGTGATTTGCAATTTCAGGATTTAAATTTTATATGACTATA
>NW_008338715.1:2648551-2659528 GCF_000622305.1 Nannospalax galili | reverse complement strand
ATAAAATCTATATCTCTTTCATTTTAAGACTAAGTTACCAAATTGATTTCAACTTTTGTAAGAAAGCATGGTCCACATTAAGACTGATGGGTCCATACAAACTTTAATTACCCTAGAACTTCATCGCACTTCTCTAAGCATACTGATTTCTGTTTCTTTGTTCTAATTTATGATAACATGAATGGGGAGTATCTTACAAAAACTGTGGGGAAATGTAAACTTTTTTAAGTATAAGGTTCATCGAGAATGTGCATGTAAATGAAAAATAAAAGCCATTGAACTTTCACTATTGATCAGAAAGAGCCCTGAAAAATAAAGAAACTCTTTCAGCAGGAGGAGTATGGGACGATATATTTCGTTACCCACTTGTAAAGGAATGTAATTCAATGTAAAATATATGTAATACACCTAGAATATAAAAGAACTGTCACATTTTTTCTGAAATCAGACCTCTTTGAGGTTTCACCTGTATAATGTGTCTGCAGGTTTGATGTGGTAGAGGATTGAAATGAAGTTAAATGAAGCCATCTCAAATCCTAAGATATCTCAAAATTCATGGTTTCAAATATCAAATCCTTGTCATTTGAACTCCTTCCTTTTCTTGCTTTTCTTTTTCTCTTCTCAGTTAATGGGCATTTTTAACTAAAAAAACTTTATTGAGAATTTCAAACATGCAAATAAGGTGTTTTGATCAAATTCACACCCACTCCCTCCCCTCCAAGTCTTCCTGTAATCTCCCCATCACTTTTTTCTGACAGCTTCATATACTCTCTCTCTCTCTCTCTCTCTCTCTCTCTTGCTTTCTTGCTTTTTATCTTTCTTTTTGCTAATTTAGCATTCCCCATTCCCCCTTCTCAAGAGGTAACCCTAAACTCTTTTAGGGATTAGATAAAAGCTCCCAAATACTACTGACATTTTTGGCCTTTGGAACAGAATATGTTGCTAAGAGGCCCAAGGACATTTTAAATTTTAGCCAAGAAACTGGCTACTTTTCTTTGTTTTTTTTTTTGTTGTTGTTGTTTTGTTTTTTTTTTTCACCCTAACTGCCTAGCCAATTCTTACCTCCTCGTATTACACCGTCCTCTGAAAAGATTACCCAAATTTCCGATAGGGAATAGGGACGCAGACCCCTCTGGCTTCTTCCATACTGAACAGGGACCCAGGGTGAGGGAACTGGGTACCCCTTCAGTGGATATATCTAAAAGACTCCCAAATTGCATAACTCTTATCTGCAGAGAGAAAAGAAAGTCCTTGGCTAATGAACAGGGAATGTGATGGAGAAGTAAAGGCAAGAGCAGTAAGCATTTACAAGTTCTGGGAAATAACTTCCATCATCACTCACTTCAGCTGTGCCTGCTTGCTAAATATCAGCACACTTGGGCTTGTTAAAGATTGTACTCTTTCATGAAAGGAGGGGTAAGCAGGGTCATTGGACCCTCACTGGAGTATCCACCCACTCTTCTAAGCCAACTGTATGTAATTTGGCCCTAACCACACATGGTCTCCTGGATTTGGGGAGGGCTAAAGTATATAATCTGGGGAAGGTTGGAAGAGGAGGCTTGATCCATGCTTGGCAAAGTCTTTCCGGTGTGCATACCCTCAGGTCACTCATACACCTCCAAAACCTCTCAGTTTTCCCTGTAGGTAAGCTCGGTAAATTCATTGGTTTTCCGGGAAAAGTTGCTTGCATTTCTTTAACAGTCTGACGTGCATAAGTCCCCCATCTCTGGTTCAGCATGTAGTATGAAAGAAATTTCCTTCTCTTAAATGTATATCAACCACCTGGTAATCCACACAATCAAGGAATTAATAATTTCCAGCCTGCAAAATTAAAATCTTCCAAAACAGATTTTTTTCCATCTTAGTTAATATATCTTTTAAATAAATTTTCCCTAAACCCTGATGATCATCATTAAATGATTTTAGTCTTATAATTTCCAAAGGGTAGTAGTATCTGAAGCAAGTGGGCTTTGTGCTTATAGATAGGGTCACCTGTCATTCTGTAGGTTTTTTACATGTGGAAATATATTAATCAAGTTAGCAAATGGACTGAGTTTGTGATTTTCTGTGTGTTGTCTTCAGAAATAGATTCTCATTTTCAAGTTCTGGGGGGCAACCTGGGGCAATAGCAATAGCCTATATTGTTTGGGGGACTCTCTTTGACCCACCTGACCAACAACTCTGAGAATGTTTTTTAATGTCTCTTGGAGGGAGCATTACCACCTTGTGTGGCCTAACTCCATTAAAAAATATATGTACTTATCCAGACTCAAATGCATGTAGTATATGTGCATTTAAAATAAGGTTACCAAATAATGTTTCCAAGTGGATTTTTAAATGTCCTTAATATTATTTAATCTCTTTTCTTCCTCTGCACCTTTATTGTCCTCATTCCCTCTTCCCCAGTAAAATCTACCCCACCCAATATTTGTTCCTTTTCCTCTTCCTTCCCTCTGTGCTCCACTATTCCTATCTTTAGAACTTTTCCCCTTCCCTTCCCACGTGGTCCTTTCCACTTATATGGTTTCTGTGATTACTTAAGTTTACACATTTAAATCCAAAATTTGGAACTAGGATCCATAAATAAGAGAGAATATGGAGCTTTTGCATTTCTTCATGCTTCATGAAATCATTCTTCATATTCATTATTTAATTTTTAAATTTATCGTGTGTGTCTCTCTATAAGTATATTGCCTGCATGAAAGTAAAGTGCACCCATGTGTTGCAATACCCATGGAGGTCACAAGAAGGCATCAGATTCCTCTGGAAATGGAACTATGGATGGCTGTTAGCTTCCCTGTGGGTGCTGGGAATTGAACCGTGCTCCTCTGCAAGAGCAGCCATTTTTCTTAATCACCGAGCCATCTCTCTACCCCCATTTTCATTTTTAAAAATTGTTTATTGAGCTAGGCGTGGTGGCACATGCCTGTAGTCCCAGCACTTGGGAGGCAGAGGCAGGTAGATCTCTGTGAGTTCAAGGCCAGTCTGGTCTACATAGAGTGAGTTCCAGGACAGCTGGGGCTACTGGGAGACCCTGCTTCCAAAAGAAAAAAAAATGTTTATTGATTTTAGATTTTCACACAATATATTTTAATCATTATCAGAACCCCTCCTCCTTGTCCAACCTCACCCTACTACCCCATCCCCTTACTTCATGCCCTCTATTATGCTTTAATTTTTTGAGGTTCAGGTATTTTATTTTATTCATATATATATACATATATAAAATTTTTGTGCATTTCATACAGCATATCTTATGCAGATAGGAGATAGAGTCTAAATGGTATTTTTTATGGCTTATCAAGTATAATCTGTGTTTCCTAAGTATTCTTTGGTATGTATTTAACCTTTGGAATCTGATTGACCTACTAGGCCTCACACCAATAGAAAAAACTGATTCTCCCTCTCCCCATATCTATTAATATTCAATAGATTCTCAGCTAGGGCTGGAGCTTCCTCCTCACCCCTCCCCCCATCCGTGCTGGAACTATGACACATCTTGTTTATGCTGCCATAAGCTTTGTGAGTTAATAAGTGAAACTATCCTGTGTGCAGACAACACAATATCCTTGTATTCATCTACCATCTCTAGCTCTTCAGCAATGATTCCTGAGCACTGGGAGGAGAGAGAGCAATAAAGGTGCCCATTTAAGACTGAGAAATCCACCTTCTCTTATTGTTTACATGTTCAACAGTTGTGAGTCTCTGTGTTAGTTGCCATTTGCTGTAAGAATAAATTTTTCTGGTGAGAGTTGAGTTATGCACAAATCTATGGGCATATATTATTAGTCAGCTTAATACTATTTTTCCTTAGTGGAATGATAGTAGTATGTTCTGCTCCATGGCCTATGACCTCTCTAGCCACACGTTCTTGGCCCTGATAGTAATATCAGGAATGGACTTCATCTTGTGCAGAAGGCCTTAAATCAAAGTAGTAGATGGTTGGTCACTCCCATAACATTCATTCCATTTTTACACCAGTGGACATATCTTGCCAATCGACTGCTATTGTAGTTTATAGCATTCACTACCAGTACCTTCTAGTACTATGATAGCTATCCAGCATAGATGAAGCTTTGAGTTCATTAGTTTTATTTCTCTTTGTTCTGGGACTGATATATGTAGTGACTTCAGCAATAAGGTCTGGTCTTACCATCAAATTCTGGTGTATAACTCAATAGCCAGTATTATTTGAGGGTCTCTATGTTCAACAACTCCAAAAGTGTGAGTCCATTCTTGTCTTCCAATATTCATCTTTTTAATTTGGTAGTAGATTTGATGTAATTCCTAGGAAAGATGAAAAGATTAGTTCATTTGATACCTTCGTTTGATACCTTTGTGCTCAGCCTCTGGTATCATAATGTACTAACTTAGCCAATAAACTAATAAAACAGTGCTTTTATCTGTAAAACTCATTACAAAATTGAAGGCAAAATCTTCACAAAGTTATGAAGTTCAGGTTCCTAATAAAAAAGAAAGTGCTTGAGGAATAGCTATTTAATTTTTTTAATGTAAGTTGAGAGACATATAAGATAAATAAGCCCATTTTATTTGAAAATAAGACATATTGTAAAAACATTTTTATGCTTCTTTGAGCAGATTTTACAATATATCGATCATATCTAGACCCCCTCCCTTATCTCCACCTCTACCTTATTAGCCCAACAAGTTCTTGTCCTCTATTATTTTTTAAGGCCTATCAGATTCAATTTGTGTCCCCAAATGATCTTGGGTGTGGAGCCATCCTCTGGATCCTGGTTAACCAAACTCTAGTGTGAGCTCGTTGCTCCTTTCCTGTTGGTTCTAGGAAGTACTCATATTCACTCTATTCATACATTGATTTTCTTTCTTATTAATGAAACAGCAACAGTAACATCCATCTGACAGTGGCAAATACTTTCCCTTCACATTTTCATCTGATATTGAAATTAAATCATAAATCCAATATTAACTCATTTCATATCACTTACAATGAATCCATTCTCTTAAATGATCTGCTACATAAAGCTGTTTCTTATACTGTGGAATAAAAGAAAGCGATTTATGAAATTGAATGTATAATAATAATTGAAAGTGAAAAAGTTTTATCAAATGAAAATAATAAAAAAGGATTGTGGTTGTGATATATGAAAAGGTATACTCAAACTCCAAAGCCCTGTGCTCTGACAATGTAGAGTGTACCGCCCTTTTAAATATGTAAACTTTGATAATCTATGTGTTGTCAATAAACATGTTAACTTATTTCAAAAGAAAAATAAAACATAAACTTCCACTGAAGCGTAAAATTACTATAGAAATGTAAAAATAAAATATTACAATTGTGGTTTTATCACATTATAAAATAGTGTAAAGAATGAAGAGAAAATATAATGTAACTTAGTTTGTCTTTGAATGTAATGACCTTGAAAGTCACTACTCATCCCAAAATCTTGGGTCAAAAAGAGAGAAAAAAGCATAGATAAATGACTGTACCCAACACTGGAGAATAAGCCAAGTTAATTTAACAGGGAGTAGAAAGGCATTCACACATGGAATATCAAAACTGATAACATTTAATAAAACCAACAATTGTCAAAACTTGTCAGGTGCATTTTAAATTTAAGACCTACCTTCATCTTACCCACAACACACAGGAAGCAAACATAAGAAAAACAAGCAAAGCAAAGCAATCAGGGATAAAAATAAATGCAATTTTTGAGTGAAGGAATCAAAAATATTAAACCATGTTATGACTATTAAGGAAAAATCTGTGGTAGACGTATTAACTGTAGAGTGAATTCTAGAACCAGGGAGCTAGTCTACATGCTGAGTAAGAAAATAATAAATATTTGGATATGTAGTGTGAAATAAAACCAAAGAAATTCATGTCAATAAATTTAGATGACATAACACATAAGGGTCAAATATTCACTCATCTCAATTGTATCTGGTTTCAAATCTATAAACAACACTGTCCTTTATTTTTCAATGTATATTTTTTACTGAATTTTTGTGGGTTTCATACACATCAAATATATTTAAATCCCCTTACTTATCTGTACTCCCTATAGACATCCCACAGGATTTGATGCATTCTTCAGCTTGTGTTAAGGCTTATCAAGGCAAGTCTGTGTACCTAGATATCCTTCAGCATGAATTTATCCACTGGAGCATGTTCACTCTGTCTAGTGTTGTCAGTTCCTTAAAGCAGATCAACTCTTCCTCACCCAGTGGTAATCAGCTGTCAATAGTTTCTCAGTCAAAGTTGTGGACCTCTGCCCATATTCTCAGTTCTATGCTGTTTTCTTTCTTTCTGATTGAGTCATCATGGGTCTTGTGCATGCTGTCTCCCTTTCTGCAAATTCATATTATCAAGGTTCCAGGAGCCTGTAAGACTATGTTTCTTTAGGGTCATGTACCACCCTTGTGTCTTACAATCTTTCTGACATTCTTCTGCAATGATCACTGAGCCCCATGTCTTTCTTTAAACAGTACCTGTTAGTTCTGGGAAAGAATAAACTACTGTAACATATTTTTTGACAGTATTCTATGACTATTTTCTATCTGAACATGAATAAAACAATAGTGTAATTTGATAATAGTTTCCTAATGACTTTTATGTTCATGCTACAATAATGCACTAGTTACTTAGTTGATACAGTTTGAAGGAAAATCTGCCTTGTAATTCATTTTAAAAATAGAGGCAGCAGGGAATTGATGATAAAGGAAGTCTCAGTTATAAATGAACATTTTTGTTGAAACAAAAGAAAACTATAATTAAACATTTCAAGATCTTAAAGATATCTAGCGTACTACTATCTGTGTTATCATTTGTATAAAACTGAGGATCCTAACATGAATCTTAATGTTATAACATGGAAGAGCTATTGCTTGTTTTTATTATAATTAGAAAATACTTTTTCATATTGGTAATAAGATAGGATTAACCAACATCATATTTATATATTTAAGTAATCCAACTTTATGACTAAATATTTTTTAGATTTCCTTTTTCTATTTATAGGCAGAATTATGAGTCAACTGGATGACAATATGTAAAGCAAAACAAAAGTAACATGGATATATATTATGATCTTCAAATAAATAAAGTATAACTTAAATGCAAAGCACATGTTATAAGATTTCTAGAAGTAAGCAGAGGATAAAAGTATTTTTATCTTGGGTTTTATGATAATATTTTAAAACAATGCAAAGCATATGCCATGGAATTAAAATGTGAATATCTAGACCTATTAAAATTTATAACATATACCTTGCCAAATACACTGGCCACAGTATTAAAAGAAAATGACAGACTTGGAGAATATATAGCTACAGAACTTATCCATGAAGAAGTCCTCATAAGGTGACAAGAAGTTTCATTGTGTCACACTGCTTGCCATAAACAACTGACAATCTGAGTTTGATCCCTGGGTATCATGTAAAAAAAAAACAAAAAAAAAAAAAAAAAAAACACAGACACCAAAACTGGATGTGGTGTTTTATACCAGCAGCCCCAACACTTCCATGATAAAATGAGAGACAAAGACAGGAGAATTTCCATAAGGCTGCATGCCAGTAAGCCTTGAGTATTCAGGCAGATGCAAGAACCAAGACTCTTCCTTGACAAGGTAGGAGAGGGAGAAAATAGAGCACAGAAAGTAGTTCTCTAACCTCCATGTGTGCATACTCTTGCACATGTAGCCCCCCCCATGTATGTGTCTGTCTGTATGTCTCTCTCTCTCTCTCTCTTCCACATACACATGGACACATACACTAATAGAAAATTAAATTGCTTTTGTAATTTGTGTCCAAAATACAGTCAGTCCAGGACATATTCTTAATATTATTTTTTTAACTTTATGTTACGTTCATGATAATGTAACATTTTGTCTTAGCTGAAAAGCATCTAGATTGCTTGATTTGTAATTTTTCAAATTTTGTAATAAATTTATAGTGCTGATAATTTTTCAATTTTGTCAATTCTCAATAAGTTTACTGTGATATGATCCTATAGTTTGTAGAAAATCACAAATATGGAACAATCTTTGAAAACTTAAGAAGGAAACAAAAATTCTAAATAAATACAACAACATATCTATACAGACATCAAAGAAAAAAATAATAATTTGATTCCACTCCTCCGTTTTCTTCATATGAGAGTTTCCTTATCGCTGTGACTCTACATTTCCATCTTCTGTATCCTGGTTCTATTTGGATGTGGCTTGTCTCTGAGAGTTCATTTATTGGAAGCTTGGTCCCCAGTGTTGAGAGGTAGTAGGATTTTTAAGAGAAGGGGTTTAATGGGAGATCGTTATTGGCCTCTCCTTGGGCTCTGGCTTCCTTTCTTGATATGTGATCTTCCTCTTTCACAAGAGCTCCTTCCATAATGCCATCTTGTCACTAGTGCCAACCCAATACCTCTGCCATGCTCGGGAACTCCAGAACCATGAGCTAAATCAATTTCTTTACCCAGCCTCATTTACTTCATCACAGTAACAGAGAACAGAATAACCGACATAGACTTTCTTTTCGCCTCTTTCTGATCCCTCCCAGAGAGTTCCTAAAGATGGTCTTTCTCCCACAGATTGCTCTTTGCATCTATCCTGCCATTCAACACTCCATTGACTCAGTTTTCATGCCAAGATGTCCATACAATTTGTTCTGAATTATTCACGCTTGCCTCTGCTTCGGGTTTCTGATTTCTTCTTTCATTCCTCTGAGGATAATTGTTATGCTTAATCTAGACTCCATTAGTCTACTGTTTCTTTTGAGACAGGTTGTTCAGCTATTACCTTTCTTTTATAATGGCTGCCCTCCTCAGACATGTCATTATCAATTCAGGTGTCCTTAGAACCACTATGTGTCTGCCAGAGGCTCTGATATTGCAATGTGACAGCAACCACTTATCCTTTGCCTCTTTCAATGAGGCAATTCTTTCCCTCAGGGAGCTTCTAGAACCTCCACCTCAGACACTGACTTTTCAAGGGCTAAACAACTGCTTGGGCTCCTGTAACAAAATGCCATAGACTAGGTGCCTTGAACAACAGAAATTTATTTTTCCATAGTTACCTAAGTTGTGAGTCCACAATTCATGTGCCAACAGGGTAAGTGGCTGGTGGGGGCTCTCTCTTTGGATTGCAGACAAATATTTTCTCATTGTGTGCTCACATGGTCTTTCCTCGGTGTGTATACACAGAAAGAGAAAGCATGCAAGCTTTCTGGTATCTCTGCTTATAAAGTCACTAATACCGTAAGATCAGGACCCCCCCACACACCCTTATGATCTCATTTAACCTAACTTAGTTTATAAAAACCCTCTCTCCAGCCAGGCTTGGTGGTACATGCCTTTAATCCCACCACTCAGGAGGCAGAGGCAGGCAGATCTCTGTGAGTTCAAGGCCAGCCTGGTCTACATAGTGAGTTCCAGGACAGCTGGGGCTACAGGGAGACCCTGTCTCAAAAAGACAAAAAAATAAAAATAAAAAAACAACTATAAATAAAAATACCTAAAGCTGCCCCTCAGATTCAACTTTTAATAGAAAAAGAGAGAAAAGCTAACAAAACCATAGCTAGAAGAAATTACTCCACACAAGAGCTGTTGGGATTAGGGAAAACTTTCAAACAAACAATTAAGGAGCCCCTCACCATTTGGCTTGTGAGGGTATGGGACATGGGAGAAAATAATATAAGTTTAAATCCTTTAGAAGCATCACAACTGAGTTATATAACCACCTATCTGTTCATGAGACATGACATAGACTATTTAACCTAAGCCAATACAGGAGGGAGCAGTCCCTAATGGAATGGCTTGTGCAAGGTATTATAGATACATGGTCATCACCAATGGAGATTCCCATGATTAGCAGGGGCTGGAGGACTATAAAAGAGGGACAGACGTTACTGAGAGAAGTATGTATGAGAAAAGCAATATATAATGCCCAGTCACTTGGCCAGATTGAACTCTCTTCATCAGAGATATAAAGGAAAGTTTTAAAAGATATAAAGCAAAGGTCTCAAGTTGGACCTTGAGAATGGTATAGAGCTTTAATGGCTTTGCTAAGTTCTTTAATGGGATAGGATTTTTACAAAGTGAGGGAGAATTTGGCAGATCCGTGTGACTCAAACCAACATGTAAAATGTGTCTGTAGAATAATAGAGCAACAAACAAAAGATGTTTAAAAGGCCAGACAGAAAAAACGGTCCTTTTGTGTTACTTGAAGAAAAATGTGGCGAGATTTATGTTGAGCCAAAATCCCCCCCCAAAAAAGATAGAAAATCATAGATCCGTGTGACTCAAACCAACATGTAAAATGTGTCTGTAGAATAATAGAGCAACAAACAAAAGATGTTTAAAAGGCCAGACAGAAAAAACGGTCCTTTTGTGTTACTTGAAGAAAAATGTGGCGAGATTTATGTTGAGCCAAAATCCCCCCCCCAAAAAAGATAGAAAATCAAATTGAGTACTAAGGAGTTTCTGGAAGGCTTAAAAACCTGAAGAACAGTTTAAAAAAGGCAATCAGATGATAAAAACTGTCCGGGGTTGATAAAGAATCTCCAAAGACTAAATAATGTATATTTCTCTCCTGAGAAAGCCTATGCTAGGAGTGGAGGGAATTTTTCCCACCAGGGCATGCCCCCAGCAGTATGTTCAATGGAGAGGCAGCAGATATGGCTATAGCCAGAGGCAGACCCAGGGCCTGCCTAACTCAGGGAACCAATAGGTGCAGCATAGACAAGGGAGACCCTCTGCCTCCTTAGCCTCGTGCAGGGACAGGCAACTTGAGCCAGCACCTATAAAATTTATCAAGGATAAAACGATACAAAGAGACTCCATGTAAAATCCCAGAATGTGGAATGACTGCAAAAGGATAATGAAATATAGTAAAGAACTAACCAAGTTAATGCTTCTTACCCATACTATGGTATGGAACAGGTATCTATGGAGAAAGCAATTAATACAAATGGATAAAATCTTTCCACGCTGTGTTAGACCTT
>NW_008338715.1:2629373-2648243 GCF_000622305.1 Nannospalax galili | reverse complement strand
TGACATAGACTATTTAACCTAAGCCAATACAGGAGGGAGCAGTCCCTAATGGAATGGCTTGTGCAAGGTATTATAGATACATGGTCATCACCAATGGAGATTCCCATGATTAGCAGGGGCTGGAGGACTATAAAAGAGGGACAGACGTTACTGAGAGAAGTATGTATGAGAAAAGCAATATATAATGCCCAGTCACTTGGCCAGATTGAACTCTCTTCATCAGAGATATAAAGGAAAGTTTTAAAAGATATAAAGCAAAGGTCTCAAGTTGGACCTTGAGAATGGTATAGAGCTTTAATGGCTTTGCTAAGTTCTTTAATGGGATAGGATTTTTACAAAGTGAGGGAGAATTTGGCAGATCCGTGTGACTCAAACCAACATGTAAAATGTGTCTGTAGAATAATAGAGCAACATACAAAAGATGTTTAAAAGGCCAGACAGAAAAAACGGTCCTTTTGTGTTACTTGAAGAAAAATGTGGCGAGATTTATGTTGAGCCAAAATCCCCCCCCAAAAAAGATAGAAAATCATATTGAGTACTAAGGAGTTTCTGGAAGGCTTAAAAACCTGAAGAACAGTTTAAAAAAGGCAATCAGATGATAAAAACTGTCCGGGGTTGATAAAGAATCTCCAAAGACTAAATAATGTATATTTCTCTCCTGAGAAAGCCTATGCTAGGAGTGGAGGGAATTTTTCCCACCAGGGCATGCCCCCAGCAGTATGTTCAATGGAGAGGCAGCAGATATGGCTATAGCCAGAAAGAAGATCCAGGGCCTGCCTGACTCAGGGAACCAACAGGTACAGTGGGGACAAGGGAGACCCTCTGCCTCCTTAGCCCAGTGCAGGGTAGGCAACTTGAGTCAGCACCTGTATATGTATCAAGGATAAAAAGATAAAAAGATATTCCATGTAAAATCCCCTGAATATGGAATGACTCCAAAGAGATAACAAAGGTAATAAAGAACTAACCAATGTAATGCCTCTTACCCATGCTATGGTACCAAACAGAGATCTATGGAAAATAGAATTAAGACAAATGGATAAAACCTTTCCACACTATGTTAAACCTTGTCTATCACTGATTTAATATATGTTGTTAATCTTTCAGTATTTTACAGATGTGAGATCCATCTGTAAAAGACTCTCATATTTGAAAGATATCAAATACACCTGAAAAAACTAAGACGAGCTAGAGCTGTAAAATTCCTGGGAGCTTTATGGTTGGGTAAGACCCAAGTAATACCCACAAGAATGGTTTGAAAAAGCCTACAACACCTAATCCTGTATAAAATAAAAACATAGGCTCCCAAAACCATACAATGATTAAGAAAAAATTACAGTACCAGGGGTGGGATGGCTCATTATGAGCTGTTGGCCAGAGAGAACCTAGAGATCCTCAAATTAACCAGGCTATTGCCACTAATGTCAGTTGTACACTAGAACAGTTCAGTAAGGCCATGTTGCTGAAGACACTGCATGATGTGAGTGCAGAGAAGGAGAGACAGAGCTGAGACTAAGCTGGTAACTCCATGCCACAGGATGGATGGCTTTCATAGCACCAGAAGGCACTATGTAGATGGATGGGGTAAAAAGGATTCCCTATGATTCTGCTCAACAATGCACCCCATGTGCTGCACACTATGGACATGCCAAGCAATGCCTGCTGGTGCAATAATGGCTCAACTAACATATGTACAACTGACAAATTTCTAATTGTATAAAGCCCACTCCTAGGGGTGGAATCCACATCTGGTGCTATAAACCAGGCCAAATCCCTGTGTCAGAAAAGGCTATAGGCCCCAGCAGGGAAGCCGCTGCAAGTATGAATATGGTACACCTGCTGGGATATCTTCTAGGCATTTGTATTTGCTCCTATATTTGTTTAGATGTGTCTGCTTCCTTAAATTTGTCATTATAGTAGGGGAGAACCCCAAGATGAATCAGTGGCTACTTCTTGAAGTCAAACGATGGAGAGGCCAAAGAAAATATCTCACCATGATCATCCCACACCTATCACCCCCTTCAAGGTTCAGGGACACTTGCAGAAGAGGAGGCAAAAAGTTTGAAAGAGCCAGAGGAAAGCAGTGGAGTACAATTTGAAGTTCCTCCCTCTGACCACTAGTCCCTCCTCTTTCCCATGCTTCAATCAGTTGAATGAAGGAGAGGCGTACCAGGGAATGAGGTGGTGAGTGACAGGCAAGTGGGGTGAGACAAGGCACTTGGACCATGGGCTAGATGGCACCTACAGGGTGAGGCTTTGTGAAAAGCTGATGGAGAGCATGGACTGGTACGAGCTGGTGGTGGGTGTTTCAAATATAAGCCTATGAGAACTCTTGCCTTTGTAAGTCACCCTTTCCCGGATGTGGTAAATTATGCAAAACCCAAAATAGAAGATAGTCTGTTGGTTTGTCAGCCCTGGGACCTCAGAGGGTGCAAGCATGTGGGTCTCTCAAGAAAGAGGAGGAGAAAATATGGTGAAACAGGACCTCATGTATTCTACCATGCACATTGAATCCTATCCAACCTAGCTTTTTTTTCCAGCACAAATTCATCCACCAAAGTCTAGTCAGCCCATCTAGAGATCATTTGTGAGGCATAATCTCCCTAATCCAACACCAATCAGTCTCCGATAGCTCTTAGTCTAGGGTTGGCCTGCCTCCAATTTCTCTCCTGCCCTCTGGTCCCTTGTTTAATTGAGTTGGCTTGGGACCTGTGCTAAATGCCACAAATTCACATGTGCAGGCTTCCAGTGGCCTGAGAGCCTCTGCTTCCCTGAGTTCCTGAACCAGCCCTGGATCTTACAATTTTTCCACCTCCTCTTCCACAAGTTTCCATTAAAGGGCATTAATTCTACTTAGATGGCTATCAATTGACCCCCAGATAACAGTGCCACTACTTCACCAATAGAGATGGTTTTCCATGCCACACTTGTCATAATAGAGGGATGCTTTTGGAAACCATTGTCAAGAAACTCCAATGGAGTCTCATATGAACATTTAAAGAATGCCCTGTTCTGACTTTCTTCTTGTTCCCTGTCTAGAACTTACAGTGCTAATTACTTTTGCCTTAACTTCTCCTTCACATCTCCTATTCATTAATCAAGGACTTTCTTTTCACCTTAGAGACAAGAGTAATGCATTTTGGGAGTCTTTTAAATAGACACACTGAAGGGGTACTCCAATTGCCTCACCCTGCATCCCTGTTCATCATGGAAGAAGCCAGAGCAGTTTGTGTCCTTATTCCCCAATGGCAATTCGGTAACACCTTCAGAGGATGGAGTGATAAGAATAGGAGGTAGGAATTGTCTAGGCAGTTAGGGTAAAAAGACACCAAGGAAATATAGCCATTTTTTTGGCTAAAAGCCAAAATGTCCTTGGGCCTGTTAGCAACATACTCTGTTACAAAGGCCAAAAATGTCAAAAGTATTTGGGAGCTTGTATCTAATCCTTAAAAGATTTTAGGTTTACCTCTTCAGAGGGGGAAATGTTGGAGGGCCGGAGTGGGCATGAATTTGAACAAAATACCTTATATACATGTATTAAATTCTCAATAAAGTTTTTGTAAAAGTAAAAATAAAGTTTAGGCTCTGATTCCCTGGGCCTACAGGACACACAGGCCTCTCTCTTCTCTCTCTAGGATAAATTGAATGGCCCCTCTGTGCCTTGACTCCCCCAGCCTCACTCACCCTCCCATCTCCCCCACAGGTCTCTCCTCCTAGCCTGGGCCCTGTCCCATTCCTTGTCTTGGCGCCCCAGACACCTGGGAAACCACCACTGCTTCTTCCTGATCCTGTGCATCCAGGCCAACTCAGTTCCTTCTCAGCTCCCCAGGGGCACTCCAGGCCTGGCCACACCCTCACCTCCTTCTGCCTGCCTGGGTCTGCACAACCTGCCAGCCTCTTTCCTGGACACAAGGGCTGAACTTTCTTCTTCCTGGTCCTTTGCATCCAGACCAACCCAGCTCCTCAGTACATTCCCAATGGATCCTTGGAGCCATCTCCTGCCCCCATCTTCCTTTGCATCTCTGGGTGGCATGGCCACCAGCTGCCTAGACCAGCATCTTTCTGGGCCTGGCTCCCAGGCCATTCCAACCCCTAAATTCCTGAAGCCAAAATCTATTCTGGAGGGATTCAGAACTTAGGCGAAAGCCTGAGAACATCTGATCCTCATCTGACTTGGGCCTCTGTGGGATCTCCTGAAAACAAAAGCAAGCTGGCCACTCCAATATAAAATCAAAAGAGAGAACTAGAAGCTTAGAAGAAACAGCCTTTCATGCCCTAAAATTAAAATACAAAGACACAAAGAGTTTACAAAAAGAAGCAGACAGAAACTTGAAGGCTTGAGTCTCACACAAGAATCAGAATCTACAAAAGAAATCCACATTTCAAAATCACAGAGAAAAATCAACATGAAAAACCAAAATAACATATTGCCACCAAATAGTCATTGAGAGGAGTACAATGAGAAGATGGAATTCAAAAGAACAATTATAAACATGATAAAAGAATTCAGTGAATTTAAAGAACACACAAAGAAATCAAAGAACTGAATGAAGATATGCATAATATTCTGAATGAATAGAAAAGAGTTCTAGAGACTATGCAGGACATGGAACTCAAAAGAACAATTATAAAAAAGAACACACAAGCAAAGAAATCAAAGAACTGAATGAAGATATGCATAATATTCTGAATGAATTCAGAAAAGAGTTAGAAATATTGAAGAATACTCAGGCTGAAATGAAGAAGGAAGTGAAAGAGTCAGTACGCGAATTAGAAATGACAGGAGAAAGCCGCACCAATAGGATAAGTGAAAAGGAAAACAGAGCAGCAAGACTGGAAGATAGAGTGGACGAACTAGAGGACTCAAGCAAAGATTATGAAAAATTTAAGAAATCACAAGAATGGAATATGCAGGAATTATATGACACCACAAAAAGATGAAACTTATGAATCATAGGCATACAGGAAGGAGAAGAATCCCAAGATAATGTCATGGACCAGATCTTCAACAGAATCGTGGAAGAAAATTTTCCAAAATTAAAGAAAGACATCCTATACAAATACAAGAAGCATATAGAACACAAAACAGGTAAGACCAGAAAAGAAACACTCCACGGCACATCATAGTAAAAACAATAAACGTACAAAACAAAGAGAGAATACTGAAAGCTGCAAAAGAGAAACAACAAGTCCTATATAAAGGAAAAGACATTAGGATTACAGCTGACATTTCAGTGCAAACTATGAAAGCTAGAAGAACGTGGACCAAAGTATTACCAGTTTTAAATGACCACAGATGCCAACCCAGATTACTATACCCAGCCAAACTGTCTATTATAGTTGAAGGGGAAAGAAAAATCTTTCATGACATAAATAGGCTGAAAGAATTCATGTCCACAAAACCAGCCCTTCAGAGAGTTCTGGAAGCAATACAAAGAGCTGAAGAAAGGAATGACTATACCCAAGGAGTTGGAAAGAAATTCAATGACGACATAACTTTGGAAAAGTACAGTTACATCATGAATGTAAAAAGAAATAAAAATGACAGGATTCAATACTCATCTTTTATTAATAACTTTAAATATTAATGGACTGAAATCCCCAGTTAAAAAAACACAGACTAGGTGAATGGGTTAAGAAAAAAAACCCCATCTTTTTGTTGTCCACAAGAAACCCATGTCACTTTCAAGGACAGACACTATCTTAAAGTGAAAGGAAGGAAAAAAATATATCAAGCCAATGGTACTAAAAAAAAAAACCAGGTGTAGCAATTCTAATATCTGACAAAATAGACTTTAAATGAAAACTAATCAGAAGAGATAAAGAGGGCCACTTCATTCTGATCAAAGGAACAATAAATCAAGAAGCTATTACAATCATGAACATATATTCACCAAACTCTGGGGCAACCAACTTCATAAAAACAATACTACAGGACTTTAAGACCCAGATTAATCCAACTCAATAATAGAAGGGGACTTCAATACCCCACACTCTCCATTAGATAGGTCAACAGGACAGAAAGTAAACAGAGAGACATCTGAAATAAATAATACCATATATCAAATGTACTTAACAGACATTCACCAAAAATTCCACCCAAGTACCAAAGGAAATACTTTCTACTCAGCACCCCATGGAACGTTCTCCAAAATCGACCATATACTGGGACACAAAATAAATCTCAAAAAATACAAAAAGATTGAAATAATTCCATGCATTCTATCAGACCACAATGCAATAAAGCTTACAATCAACACCCGAAGAAGCCCTAATCACCACATGAACACATGGAGATTAAACAACACACTCCTGAATGATGAATGGGTCAAAAGAGAAATTAAGAAAGAAATAAAAGTATTCCTGAAATTAAATTAAAAGGACAATACAATATGATAAAACCTCTGGGACATGCTGAAAGTGGTGCTTAGAGGGAAGTTTATAGCACTAAGTGCCTACATCAAAAAATTGGAAAGAACACAAATAAATGACTTAACATTGCAAATAAACATACTTGAAAAGCAACATCAAATGAAACCCAAACCCAGAAGACAGGAAGAAATGAAAATCAGAGCAGAAATTAATGAAATTGAAACAAAGAAAACAATACAAAGAATCAACAATTCCCAGAGCTGTTTCTTTGAAAAGATAAACAAGATTGACTGACCGCTAGCCCAGTTAATGAAAAGAAAGAAAGAGCACCTCCAAATCAAGAAAATCAGAGATGAAAGGGGAAACATCACAACAGACACCAGAAAGATACAGAACATTATAAGGGAATACTTTAAAAACATATATGCTACTAAATTTGAAAACCTAAAAGAAATGAATGGATATCTAAAGGCATGGAAATGGAAACCATCAAAGCTAAACCAAGAAGAGATTAACAGCTCAAACAGAACCATAACACAAAAAGAATTTGAAACATATTGAAACAGTAATACAAAACCTACCCACTGAAAAAAGCCCAGTACCAGATGGATTTACAGCATAATTCTATCAGACATTTAAAGAAGATCTACATCCAATACTACTTTTTATTCAAAAAGATAGAAATGGGGGGAGAAAATCCAAATTCCTTCTATGAAGGCAGCATCACTCTAATACCAAAGGCAGGTACAGATACAACCAAAAAAGAAAACTATAGACCCATATTCTTAATGAACATAGATGCAAAAATTCTCAATAAGATACTTGAAAACTGCATACAGACACACAAACATCAGCCACCATAATCAAGTCAGCTTTATCTAAGAGATTCAGGAATGGTTCAATATATGTAAGTCAATAAACCTCATAAACTATATAAATGAGTTCAAAGATAAGAACCACATGGTCATCTCAAAAGATGCAGAGAAAGCCTTTGGCAAAATTCAGCATGCATTTATGTTCAAAGTCCTAGAGGGAATAGGACTGGAGGGAACATACCTCAATGTAATTAAAGCCATATATAACAAACTCACAGCCAACATCATTCTAAATGGAGAAAACATGGTAAGAGTCCCATTGAAATCAGGAACCAGACAAGGCTGTCCACTATCTCTACTTCTCTTTAACATAGTGCTTGAAACTCTTGCAAGAGCAATAAGACAAGATCAGGAAATTAAAGGAGTAATAATTGGAAGAGATCAAATTATCCCTTTTTTGCAGAAGACATGATATTATATCTAAGAGATGCCAAAAATGCCACCAGAAAATTCCTAGAAATTATTAACAAGTTCAGTAAAGTGGCAGATTACAAAATTAACCTGCAAAAGTCTGTAGCCTTTCTATGTACCAATAACAAGCAATCAGAGAAAGAGCACATGGAAACACTCCCCTTCACAATAGCTGCAAAAAAAAAATATCTTGGAATAAATCTGACCAAAGACATCAAAGAGCTTTACAATGAAACTCTGAAATCATTAAAGAGATTGAGGAAGACATCAGAAAATAGAAGGACCTCCCAGGCTCATGATTTGGAAGAATTTCCTACCAAAAGTGATTTATAGATTCAATGCAATGCCAAACAAAATCCCCATGACATTTTTCACAGAATTGGAAAAAACATCCTAAGATTCATATGGAAGCTCAAAAGACCATGGATAGCCAAAACAACCCTGATCACTAAGAGCAATACTGGGGGTTTACTACACCAGATTTTAAGCTTTATTACAGAGCTATAGTCTTAAAAACAACATGGTACTGGCACAAAAATAGACCCATAGATCAGTGGAACAAAATTGAAGACCCAAATATGAGTAAATACAATTTCAGCCACCTGATATTTGACAAAGGGGCCAAGAATAGTCACTGGCGGAAAGACAGTATGTTCAGCAAATGGTGCTGGCAAAATTATATCTGCACCTGTAGAAGAATGAATCTAAACCCCTTTCTTTCACCCTGCACAAAAGTCAAATGGATCAAAGACCTCAATGTATAGCCTGAAAATCTGAAACTGTTAGAAGAAAACATTGGAAAAAACCTACAAGATCTAGGTGTAGGAAAGGATTTTCTGTATGGAACATCAATTGCTCAGTAAACAAGGGCAAGAATTAACAAATAGTACCTCATTAAACTAAAAAGCTTCAGTACATCAAAGGAGGCGATCAGGGAAGCATCAGAAAACCCACAGAATATCATAAAATCTTTACCAGCAACACATCAGAGAGGTTTAATATCCAGAATATATAACGAACTCAAAAAAGACAAGAAGTAACCCAATTAAAAGATGAGCTAAGGAGCTGAACAGAGAGTTCTCAAAAGAAAAAGTAAAGATGGCTAAGAAGCAACTTAAAAGATGTTCACTTAAAAGATGTTCAACATCACTAATAATCAGGGAAATGCAAATTAAAACCACTTTAAGATTTCACCTTACCCCAGTCAGACTGGCTAAGAAAGAAAACTAATGATACCAAATGTTGGAGAGGATGTGGGGAAAGGGGAACACTAATCCACTGCTGGTGGGGCAGCAAACTTGTTCAACCCCTGTGGAAAACAGTGTGGAGAACTCTTAAAAAACTACAATTGAACCTAACACATGACCAAGTTATACCACTCCTTGGCATATACCCAAGAACTCATCCTATTGTAGAGACACTTGTGCATCCATGTATGTTGCTGGCCTTTTCAGAATAGCTAAGAGATGGAAGCAACCCAAGTGTCCCTCAGTTGACGAGTGGATAATGAAAATGTGGTTCATTTATATGATGGAGTTTTACTCAGAAGTAAAGAAAGAAATTGTGAAATTTGCAGGGAAATGGATGGAACTAAAAACTGTTACACTAAGTGAAGTAACACAGGCTCAGAAAAAAAAATTGATGTATGTTCTCCCTCATATGTGGATCCTAGAACCAAACCCTGATAGGTGAGTATGTATCCAGACATAACTACAGGAACCAGGATAATGGAAAGGAAACAGGGATATAAAGGAAAGAAAGAACCTGAAAGGGAATAATAGGAAACAGGCCTTATATAAGGGAGATAGAGACAAAAGTTGAGTTAGTTTAAGGGAGGGGAGAGGGAAGGGTATACAAGGAACCTAGCAGATAAGGGAAAAGAAGGAGCCCAAGAGAGGTAGGGCCATAGGAGAAGGGTATTATTAAGGGAGAAAGGGGGGAAATAAGGACACATTAAGTGGGAAAACTATGGTGGAGGGGTGAGACAATGCAAGATATAAATAATGCCTAGCTAGTTTTAGAAACAAGAGGGAACCATATTACCCCTACAACCTACTGACAAATTATACATAGCAGATCAAGAAATATATGTCTAGATAAGGCTTATGGGAGAAGGGTATTATTAAGGGAGAAAGGGGGGAAATAAGGACACATTAAGTGGGAAAACTATGGTGGAGGGGTGAGACAATGCAAGATATAAATAATGCCTAGCTAGTTTTAGAAACAAGAGGGAACCATATTACCCCTACAACCTACTGACAAATTATACATAGCAGATCAAGAAATATATGTCTAGATAAGGCTTATGGAGAACAATTGGTCTTTGCCCAAGATTTATCTACATGACATACAGTAATTAAAAGTACCAGACTGGTGGAACTAACCTTCTTGGATGTTTGACAGACATACTTTGAGGCCAATACTAATTTGGTAAGAGGGACATAAAGGACAGTTTTTGCTCCTTGCCCTCTTAGGTCGACTAGTTCTAGGGGACTATGAGAATCTCTCAAAATGTCCTAAGGAGGCCGAGGAGACCCCACCAGATGGACTTGAAACAGTGTCCAGTCTATAAAGAGGAGGGTCAACACAGTCACTTCCTTCATTCTTCCAAGTGAAGCCGACCATGGTCGAGCAGGACCTTTGACTTATCTTCACATAGGCAAAACTGGTAAATAAAGGAGCCAGGGGCTCCTCCCAAGCCCACATGACCCCCGAGGAACAGGTCCTCGAACGACCTTAAGAGTAAAAACAAATTGGTATACCATGGCCAACTGTATGGCCTTAAACATCCAAAAGGAAGTATAACCAAAGATTTAAAGGGTCAATATAATTTCTTAAGAGTCCATGTGCATAGCTAAAGACTACGTAACAAGCAACAATGCCAAATAGGAGATACCTTCTTTTGAGTTATTGGCCAGGGTGAACAAAGGGACTCCCAAATAGTTACCCAGCATAGAACTGGGAAAATGAACAGCACACCCTAATCTTATCTAAAGGAGTATTGACAACTGATTACTGCTAGAAGAGGCACAGCTGACCCTCCTAAAACAAAGTCTTCTAGATTGGCTGACTAAATTCAGCAGAAGGGCAAGCAGTGGGGACTGGCTGGGGTGCCGACAACACAGCAGACAGTAGCAGGGATATCAGCATATAAGGGCTCTAGTGGGGGGAGGGAGACTATAGGAGGGTGCCAACTGGAATTGGGTGTATATTCGAATGAAATGGTTTGAGATGTTCTGGGTGATATAAACAGACAACAAAATCAACAAAATTAAAAAAAAATGTAATATATTTGAGGAGGAAGCATGGAAATTTACACCATGTTAATAAGTAGAGGTGATAAATATTACCACTGAAATCCACCTGATGACTTCATAGACATATACACAGGCGCCAAGGGTCCAAGTGCAACCGATTATGACTGATAATAATCAGATGCATACAGATTAGAGATGCATGCGCCAACATCTCCGTTTTAGTAGCAAAAACAATGAGTCTTTCTTCAAGGATAAGTATATTCTAAAATGAAATGGAGATCTTTTTAAAGGTTAAAATACTCATTCAATTTAATGTCTTACCAGGCTTATACTGAGTTCAAAATTGTATAACTTTATTAACTGTGAAAATAGAAACTTGCACCCACTTGTGAAAGAGATTTTCTCTTACTCTGGAGTATGTTACTAAATATGTTAAATCTGTAGTGAAATGCTTCTTCTAATCAAGTAGTTATTAAAAATTAAAAAAAATGATAAAAAATAATAATTAGTAGATGTGAAAAACATTACCATTGAAATCTACCTGATGACTTTCTATCCATTCTCAGATGCCAAGGAGCTCAGAAAGTACGTGACTGTCACTACTAATAATCAGATATGCAGAGATTAGAAATGCATGTGCAAACATCTTAATGTCAATTGCATTGAAAACGATTTTTTCTTCATGAAACTGTGTATTTTAATAATGAAATGGAGATTTTTTTTAGGGTTAGCACCTCATTTAATTTTATGTCTCAAAGGGTTTATACTGAGTACAATATTGTATAACTGTAATAATTCAACTGTAAACCTAAAAATTTTACAGCCAATTTTGAAAAAAAATGCATTTTAGCTCAGAAAATTGTTCTTGAATATATAAATGCTGCTGTAATGAAATGCTTCATCTAAGTATGTGGTTATTAAATAAATAATTAACTGGAAAAAAAGTTTAGGGCTGTGTTTGCCCTATAAGTATTAGGGTTTAGGGCTGGATTTGACAATCAACTGTTTTTCTCCGGTGGCAGTTTGCAGTTTATCATCTTGCATTATGATAGCTATACTCTGGGCTGAAGGCCTCCAGGTCAGTTCCTGTTCCATCACTCTGAGAGGTGTATCCTGAAGCATGTCCTGTCTTCAAAAGTAGGGTCCTATATACTAGTTCTGGGAGATAAACAAGAGGCTTAGGAATAGCCTGTGTTGTTTTGGAGTCTCCTGTATCACCCTTAACAACCACTCAAAGGGAGGTCTCTTCTGTGTGGCGCTGTGTTTTATTTCCAAGCGGCTTCCAAGTATACATATACACTAATGTTCAGACACTGTATGTGCAGTTCTCAATGTGTTTTTAGGACATCACATTTCCTTCCTGTTTTCCTAGCCCCCCCCCAAGATTCATTCAACTCTATTTTTTTCCTCACATCTGGCCTCCCTCCTCCATACCCAATCCCAGCACTCCCACTATCTCTACCTTCCCCCCAATACCACCAACCTCCCACCATCTTCACACTCTTGACTTCCATCCCCATCCATACCTTGGTCCCTTGCATGTCCCTCCCTCTTCTCCTCCCTGAAGAACACTCCCACTTATCTCCCCCTGCCCATAACATCTGTTCCCTAGTATTCCCCCCTTCAGGTTTTCAGGTTCTTTCTTTTCCTTTTCCCCCATGTATCCTTTCCATTTTCCTGGCTATTAGTCAATATATGTATATATGATTGGTGCTACAATCCACAAATGTGGGAGAACAATGACACTTCCTTTTCTGCATTTGTGTTACCTCACTTAGGATAACACTCTCTAGCTCCATCCATTTACCTGCATGTTTCATAGTTTCATCTTTTCTTATTGCTGAGTAGAACTCCACTGAATAGGCATACTACATTTCATTAACCATTCGTCCGTTGAGGGCATTTAGGTTGTTTCCATTTCTTAGCTATTGAGAAGAAAGCAGCAACAAACATGGATGTTCAGGTATCTCTACAATATGATGAGACCTTTGGGTCTATGCCAAGGAGGTATCATATGGTAGGTTCACTTTTAGTTTTCTGAGTGTTCTCACACTGCTTTCCACAGTGGTGGCAGGAGTTTGGATTCCCAAGATAAATGAATGAACGTTCTTCTTTCTTCACATCCTCATAAGCATTTGGTGTCTTTCATTCAGTTTAATTGGGGTAAGTTGGAATCTTAAAGATTTTTTTAAGGATGTTGAGGAATTTTTAAAGTACTTCTTTGCCATTTTTATTTCTTTGTTTTAGAAATCTCTTCAGGTCTGTAGTTCATATTTTTAGTGGATTGTTTATTTTCTTGTTTCTTTCATTTTTGAGTTCTTTGTATATTCTGGATATTAATTCTCTGTCAGATGTGTCACTGGTAAAGCTTTTTTCCCAGTCAGTGAGTATTTTCTTTTCTTCCTTGGTTGTTTTCTTTGCTGTACAGAAGCTTTTTAATGACATCCCACTTATTGATTTTTTTTATCCTCAATGTCTGAACATCTGATGTCCAATTTAGAAAATTCTTTCCTATGGCTATATATCGGAGGTACTGCCTCTGTGTTCTATCAGTTTCTGAGTTTCAGGTTTTATATCAGGGTCTTTGATCCATTTGGGGTTGACTTTTGTGCAGGGTGAAAGATAGGGATGCAATTTCATTCTTCTGTAGGCAAACATCAAGTTTTGCCAGAAATAGTTGTTGAAGATGGCTGTATTTCCTCCATTGTGTATCCTTGGCAATTTTTTCAAATATCAGGTGGCTAAAATTACAAATACTCATGTTTGGGTCTTCTAGTCCATTGATGTACATGTCTATTTTTGTACCAGTACTATGTGGTTTTAGGACTATAGTTCTGTAACATAATCTGAGATCTGGTATGGTGGTCGTCGAGCATTGTTCTTCTTGCCCAAGAGCATTTTGGCTACCTGAGGTCATTTGTGATTCCATATGATTTTTAGGATGATGTTTTCCATCTCTGTTAAAAATCTTGTGAGTATTTTGATTGGCATTGCATTGAAAGTATAAATTGCTTTTTGTGAGATGGTAATTTACAGAATATTAATTCTTCCAATTCATGATCATGGTAGGTTTCCATCTCTATCTTTTGGGATTTAAATTTTTCATTATAGAGATTTTTAATGCCTTTGGTTAGGTTTATTCCTAAATATTTTTTGAGGCTATTGTGAATGAGAGGGTTTTCTTGGATGCTTTTTGATTGCTTGTTGCTGTTTTTTTTTGTAAGTTGATTTTACTGAAAGGATTAATCTTTTCTAACACATTTTCAATGGTATATTTGAGATATCTTATATATATCATATTGTCTGCACATAGAGAAAGTTTGACCTCTTCTCTTTCAATTAGTACTCATTTAATGTCCTTCTCTTGTTTTATTGCTCTTGCAAGAGTTTCAAACACTACATAAAAAAGGAGTGGAGATAGTGGAGAACCCTGTTTGGTTCCTGATTTCAGTGGGAATTCTTCCAGTTTTTCTCAATTTAGAATAATGTTGTCTGTGAGTTTGTTGTATGTTCATTTAATTATGGTAAGGTGTGTTCCCTCTGTAGCACTTCCTTCTAGGATTTTTAACATGAATGCCTGTTGGATTTGTCAAAGAACTTTTCTGCATCTATTGAGATGATGACAATGTGGTTTTTGTCTTTAAGTCTATTTATATGTTTTAATACATTTATTGGCTTACCTATATTCAACCATCCCTGCATCTCTGGAATAAAGCCAACTTGATCATGTGCATTATCTTTTTGATATGTGTCTGTATATGGTTTGTAAATATTCTACTGATTATCTTTGCATCTAAGTTCATTAAGATTATGGGTATATAGTTTACTTTTTTGTTGTGTCTTTACCTGGATTTGGTATTAGAGTGATGCTAGCTTCATAGAAGGAGTTTAGGAGATCTCCCTCTGTTCCTATCTTTTTGAATAATTTAAGCAGTATTCGTTGTAGATCTTCTTTGAATATCTGATAGAATTCTGTTGTCAATCCATCTGGGCTTAGGGTTTTTGTTTTGTTTTGTTTTAGTTTGGAGGTTTTGCATCAGTGTTTTAAATTCCTTGTTTGTTATGGGTCTTTTTAAGCTGTTGATCTCTTCTTGATTTAACATTGGTGGTATCCATGACTTTAAAATTTTAACTATTTCTCTTAGATCTTCAAGTTTAATGGAGTAAAAGTATTTCCTTACAGTGTTCTGGGCTTAGGGTTTTTGTTTTGTTTTGTTTTAGTTTGGAGGTTTTGCATCAGTGTTTTAAATTCCTTGTTTGTTATGGGTCTTTTTAAGCTGTTGATCTCTTCTTGATTTAACATTGGTGGTATCCATGACTTTAAAATTTTAACTATTTCTCTTAGATCTTCAAGTTTAATGGAGTAAAAGTATTTCCTTACAGTGTTCTGGTTTATTTATTTATTTTTTAATTTTTTATTTGTGTGTGTGTGTGTGTGCATGTGTGTTGTGATGTTTCCTCTGTTGTTGCTGAATTTGTTTATTTGGATTTGCACTTTCTTTTGGTTAACTGGTCTTCTGTCTTGTTTATCCTTTCAAAGAACCAGATCTTAAATTCATGAATTTTTTTGTATTGTGTTAGTTGTTTCTATTTATTTGATGTCTCATTTGATTTTTGTTATTTCTCCTTGTCTACTAGGTTTTGGGTTGGTATGTTCTTGCCTTTCCAGAATCTTGAGTTGTATTTTTAAGCCATTTACATGTGCTTTTATGACTTTTTATTATACACACTAAGAGCTATAAACTTCCCTCCTGGGACTGCTTTTAAGGTTTCCCAGATGGTTTGTTGTGTTTTTTCTCATTTTCACTTAGTTCCAGGAATATTTTATTTCTTTCTTAATTTCTTCTTAGACCCATTTATCATTCAAGAGTTTGTTGTTTAATCTCCATGAGTTCATGTAGTTACTAGATCTTCTTTGGCTGTTGATTATAAGCTTTATTGCACTGTGGTTTGATAAGATGCATAGAATTACTACAATTTTTTTGTATTTTTTTGTGATGTGTTTTGTGTCCTAGAATGACATAAATTTTAGAAAAACCTACATGGACTGCTGAGTAGAAAGTGTTTTCTTTGGTGCTTTGGTGGAATATTCTTTAGATGTTTGTTAGGTCCATTTCATGTAAGATATCATTTAATTCAGAAGTCTATCTGTTATTTCTTTGTCCAATTGACCTGTCTATTGAAGATAGTTGAGTATTAAATTTGCCTACTGTTACTGAGTTGGGGTTAATCTCTGTTTTACAGTCCTGGAGTAATGTTTTTATGAAATTGGATGCTCCAGAATTTGGTACATATGTGTTCATGATTGTGATATCTTCTTGCTCTACAAATTTTTAGCCCAAAATATCCTTTTATGGCCCACATGCCCAAGGTGTAAAATTACAGCAGACTGCTATTGAGTTCCCTCAGATGGTATGACATAAGGAACCTATGGATGAGAGTCCATCTACCCTCTAGATAGCCAAGAATCTTTGATTTCTATGTTCTCTTATTGACCATCTATGTAGAACAGGTGTTTTGTTCCACTTGTTAAATGTTCTATGTGACTGTACATGTGTATGATCAAACTTAGCAGTTCATGATAGCATAGGCTGAAGTGACCAGTGTACAACTCTGCTTAGCATCGTAAAAGAAGTATGCGTGAAGGTCACAGAAGCTTCATTTCTATTTATCATAAAGTGGAAGTAGTCATGCAATTCTTATTGTTGTATGAAATCTGAGTACAAAGTTTCAAGATACAAAGCAGGCAAGCAATGATGCCTGCAAAAGAAATACCAGTAAATTCTTCCACTGATTAAATTGCTGAAGGAATCAATTTCTCTCTCCACTTGTTTTGACTCTATTAGCTTATGTAGAAAAATAGCTGATGTTGTTGTGTATATTGACATAATTGCTTTTCTTGAATTAAAAGCTCCTTAAAAATATTCTTAATCTTACTTCTTAAATCACTCTTCAATAATGTGTGTTTCTTGGTTTACATAGCATATGAGCACATAATGCAATTAATTTAAGTAAGCCTTCGAGCATGCAAGACTTTTGTTGTTGGTAATATGAGATTAAAGGCTGGGAATGACTGTTATCATGAGAATGGTTGAATCCCCTCAATTTTAAAGATCAATTATTTTCATTATATTCACAATTTCCTTCCTTCTCTGAACATGTGCATTTTATAATTTCATTTGTTATAAATTATACCAAAAATGCAGTTCTGATAATCACTTTTAGCCATTGACTAGCTTGCTAGATAAATTACAGTTCTTTCCATGGTGATAACAAAAATAAATTATGGATGATTTTGTGAAAAAATAAAATAAGTATGCATGCAAACTATGTTTCACCAATTTTGTGTTTCAATAATTGTATTAACCACTCAAAGAAATAGAATAGGAACTGTTAAGTACACATTAGACAATTATCTCCAAAGTTTTAGTTAGATTGACCCAAGATGAAATAAATTTTAAAACACAAAATAATTAGTGAATTAGGTAAAAAATAAAAAAACATTAAGAAAATAAAAAATAGGAACGTTGTGATCTAGCTTCTATTGTTATGGCATGGTGTCACGTCCCTGTATCTCTCCATGTTCCTTTACGGGTACAATCACTTCTACTCTAAATGAGATGTTAATTATTTTCAAACATGACTCATATTTTTGTTATATCTATATGATAACAAAATAGTTTTATTTAATGGTGTAATTTAAATATGTTGTGCTTTCATTTTGTATTCATAAAATTTAAAATATTTTTGCCTGTTTACCAGAGACTACTCTTCAAAAATTGATTCAAGAACAAATTTTTTGTAAATACCTAGTCCTTCTACTATCCATATGTGGCTTCAATGATGATTATGCATTTATGGATCAAGTTCAGAAAATGGGAGTTAGCAGAGGAAATCTATTTTAATATACTGTGTTACACCCAAGAAGTGAAATGTAACAGAATTATTACAAGTCAGGCAGAGTTACATATGGATATAATTTTTTTCCAAATATAATTAAACAGAAAGACAGGAATATTGATGTATCAGACTGTTTCTGCTACTGTTGAAGGATACTACAGACTGGGACAGTTGTGATGGCAAGGTATTTACTTTGCTTTGCATTTCCTTTTAAAATATTTTAAAATTAATTTTTATGTCTTTGAGTATATTGCGTTCATGGATGTAGTGCACCCAAATTCTGAAAGGCTCACAGAGGTAAGAAGAGGGCATCAGATCCCCTGGAACTGGATTTGCATATGGTTGTTAGCCACATGATTGGTGCTGGGATTCAAACCTGGGTCTTCTGCCAGAGCAACCAGTGCTCTTAAGTACTGAGTTTTCTCTCTAGCCCCTAACAAGCAGTTCTTAGAGTCTAAGCTAAAGTTGAGGACCTTCATTGGGTGATGAGCTTTACTGCCCTGAGATGCTGCTGGACATTTTGTAGTAACACACAGGAGTGTGTTTATATGTCTGCCTTCTCGTTCCACTCCTTATGAAGATCTCTTATTAATGATATTATTTAATCCTAATCATGTCCAAAGATTTCATCTCTAAATGTCACATTTGGATTAAGTCTCCATACTTTCAATATTTAATGAATAAGATTAAATTTCAACACTTGTAGGAAACATTCAGAACATTATGAGCATAGAAATTTAACATTATATGCTCACAGAGGGCATATAATAAATAATACATAGTTTATGTCATCTTCATTAAATATTGTTTTAATGGTAGTTATTATTTTCTTTTGCACTATATTTCTCTAAAAATTAATAGCATTTGTGGTTGCAGATTTACAGTGTCAATACCAATATTATAAAGTATTTTATTTGTGTAAATGTACCTTGAAATTTCTCAGTGGATTACATTTGTTCATGACTTTCTCTTAATTTGATTTACATTATAATGAACAGCCTTTACACATTTTGTCATGTGTTTTTGCTAGTTTGTCATGTCATCATGAAATATCA
>NW_008338715.1:2623615-2629320 GCF_000622305.1 Nannospalax galili | reverse complement strand
GTAGGTATGAAAGATCACAAAGTTGTGTTGACAATGTTGCATCTCACTGAAGTTTACACTTTTTATCTCATTGCTAGTCAGATGAGCATCTTCTATGTCTATGGAGAACTTTGATTTCCTGTTCAGTTGACTGTTCATGTGAGCTATAAATTCTAATTACTAGGTTCCAGTAATTAGTAAAATAAAAAATAAAATTCTATATCCACTTTCTAATGTCTTATAGAATGGTAAACTCAAAGAGAAACAAGGGGACAGTTAGACCTACACAATTTCAAAAAGTTAATAAATATCCTCTTACTTTAAGAAATAGATTTATTTATGTAATTGAAAGAAATATAATTAACTGTCAATTGAGAACCTTAGAATAAAAATTATCCTCTCTTAATAGTAATGCTACAAGTGGGTAACATGAAGTTGCTTCCAGTAAGTATGTGTACACATCAAATATATATGTAGCCACACCTATCCTTATTTATATACATACACCTCTGTAAAAATACACAAGACATGGACAATTCAAAAAGTAAGTGCATGTGAAAAGAGAAGAGTGGATCTAGAAAAGAAGCTAATCTTTCAGAATATATCACTTTACTTTCTGATTTTTTTTAACTTGGGAACTTTTATGTAAATAAAATATCTAAACATTGATTCTGATAAGCAGTAAACACTAATAATTAGCATCCAATAGCTATTCTATTTGGCACAGTAAAATATTTAGAAAGAAGAGAAAGAAAGGAATAATGTGCAGAAACTACACTTTTACTGAATTTTGAATTCTTGAGTCTAGGTACCTGAAGACTTTACATGTCATAAAGATAGCAATGCTCAGAATAGATTTATAAAATATATAAAGATTTCTGTAAAATGTACTTTATTTGTAAATTGAGGATGATGTCCTAAAGAGTACAGAACATTTAGTATGTTCAGGATCCTCTTTACAGATTTTAAAGTGAGAGCTAATCATTCTTAATACAGCCTCTCCACTTATCATTAATAGATCACAGTGACATTGACAACTGCATCACCACTAGGTCTTTATGGGTACTCTACATTCCACATTCATGTGCAGAATATCTAATTGTAGGATTTCATCTCTTTCTTTCCCCTGTCCTTAATGCTGTGATTTTCAACCCTTCCTCAAATTTGCATACATTGACATTTTCAACACTTCAGAAATTAGGCAGTTTTATTTTGCATTGCAGGGATATGAAAGCATCTAGCAATTATGTCTCATTGATATTCAGTCCTAGTAATTGTACTCCTCAAATAAGGACTAGCATTTATTATTTTTAGAACCATTTTCTGGTTTGTTTTGTTGTTATAAATTCTTAATTTCTATATATGTGTCTGATATCTACATATTTCACCGAATTGTAAAATATTATGATACTGTGGAAACATTTTTACAGTTTCCACATAACAGATATGTTCACTAAATTATCAGATTTAAAAAAAATTAATGCATATCAAATCCCATAATCATATATTATTGAAATAGTGTTTAATAATTAAACATATTGTGAGATATTGATACATATGTGAATAATTACCTACATAATTAGCTTCAAGCTATCAAAATTTTAATTTAAATTAAATATGCCACATGGCTATGATCACATTATTTCCCATGTTACAAGTCTATTTTGCAGGTTCGACTGAGGAAAATTATGTTTATGAGCTTATTCAGGTTTTTGGAGACGCTCAGTGCCTTGAATTACTTATCTCATTCAGGTTCCCAAAGGTGTGGTGAATGAAGATGCAATTTTTGTTTTTGTTGTTGTTGCTGTTGTTACCTGAACACCCCCCTCTCAGTTTCAACTACAAGTTCTTAGAGGAGTTCAAGGACTTGACGTTAAAAGCTCATTAAGGTTTCTGAAGAAACTTCTTTGAAAATGTTTGAATGCAGTCCCTGATTTAATTAATTAACTAATTAACTAATGAATTAATTATTAATTAGTGACAGGGCCTCATGTATCTTAGGCTTGCTTCTCAGTCATAATTTAGCTCTGAATGACCTTGAACTTCTGAATCACCTGTGGGAAACTTACCAGTGTTCAATTTGTTTGCCGCTTTACACCTGGTTTTATGTGGAATTTATAAGTATCTGTAAATTCATAAACTCATCCTTCCTTCCCCATTTTTCCTTCTTTTCTTCCTTCTCTTCCTCTCTACATCCCTCCTTCTTTTCCTTTCTTCCACCCTTTCTTCTTTCTATTTTTTTCTTCCTTTCTTCATTCTTTGCCTCATCCTTTCCTTCTATCATTTTTCATTCTTTTGTTTTTTGATCCTTTCATTTATTACTAATACTATTATTGTTACTATTATTGTTACTTTTGTTATCATTCCTGAGTATCAGTAGAATTTTCCCTTTATTCCCATAGTTCTTTGTATAGCCATCCTTCCCCTCTTCCCCTTTACCATTTTTTGGCATATTTCTCTCTTAGTAACACCTTACTCTTCTTCTCTTATTACTTTTAAATTATGATTCTTAAACATCCTTTTTAGTTACAGAAAACCATGGCTGTGATACCAACCTGCTGGTCCTAGGAACCCTGGGAGAATACTTACTCTTTTGAAGAATATCTTTTAAAGATTACACTGATTAGTTCAGGACAAACCAGGTTCATATCAATTTTGGTTAATTAATAACAAATGCTTGGGGTCTTAGTTATATCAAAACATTTCTTTGCTTTTGCTACTTATGTTAAAATTTCATAAGAGGTTTACTCAATTATGTTGATATGTACATCTGTAATCAAGGAAGTGAGGTTACTTAAGTTATAAAAGAGAAGAAGGAATCTTTGTATGCATAAAAATTTTCCATCTACTATCATGTCCCTTTAGAAAATATGTGAAATATGGAATAGAGAGACGGCTCAGCAATGAAGAGTACAGACTACTCTTGCAGAGGACCCAGATATAACTCCCAGCACCCACATGGTGGCTAAGTACCATCTGTAACTCCTGTTCAGGGGGATCTGATGCCTTATTCTGACATGCCTTATCATTGCACAATACAGATGCACTTACATACATGTAGGCAATACATACATACATACATACGTACATATAAAATAAAAATTATAAATTAAATATTTTTAGAAAATATGTGAAATGTGAATTACTTCATTTTTTGATCTTTCAAGTGTTCAATAATGTCACAACACATAGGTTAATTTCTAGACCAAACATAGAGAAAAATATGGGTACTCACAAGGGTTCTATCCAGGTGTCTGGTTCATTTTATTAGACAATTAAAGAATTAAAAGACAGGAAAAGTCTCAGACAAGCAGAGACCAAGGAACAGACAAATTTTGAGTGAAATATGAAGAATCACATCCTACACATAAGTATTACGCATATATACACATGCTCATAAAGAAAGATAAACTGTTCCACAAGTGGAGATGGGAATTCTGAAACTGAGAATCCAAAGCCCCATGGAGGGTGTATTTATTTTTGAATTTTGGTGACTTTCATACAATATAATTTAATGATATTTTATTCCCTCCCCTATCTGCACCTCACCTTATTGGCTTCCACCCAATTTAATGTTACACACACACACACTCACACACACAGACACACACAGACACAATTAAACTTATAGAATCTAATTTGTATTTGCAAGTATCCATCAGTGTGGGTCCATTCACTGGAGCCTGTTTAACCTACCAAGAGTCCCATGCTTGAAAGACACTCTCTCTTCCCCTCCCAGCAAGTCATCTGTTGCCACAATTTCCTTAGGTGGAGTTGTTGGAGTTTCTTAATTACTTCCTCATGTCTGTATAGGGATATTTTTCTGGTTTGAGCTTGCATGGAAATAGGATTAATGCATCCAGTGAGTTCATGAGTAACTGAACAATTGTCTGGAAAGCTCTGTTTCATCTTGCTCATCCAGCATCTCTGGCTCTTAAAATCTATCTGACCCCTTTTCACTACGATCCATGAACCTTGGAGACAGAAATTTGATATAGGTGTTCTATTAAGGTACAAGGATTATGCAGCCTCATTTTCTCTGCATATTGGTCAAGCCATTTAAGTGTTCTTTGTGATGTGTTACAGATTTTAGACTGTAGAGCTTAAACAAAGAAAAGAGGATAGGTTTTGTTTTTCAAAAAACAAGAAATCCATGTCCTGATTCAGTCTTTTCTGAGCTGGTTTGGACAAGTTGACTGGAAAAATAACCCTGTTTGCTTATCAGGGGTTTAGTCTTTTACACTATTACCCAAACCCTGAAGATAGTGATGATTTATTACAAGAGAGTGATACGAATGAATTGGAATGAGTTTTGTACCTGTGTAGCTTGTAATGATTAGCCATGTTGTTCAGTGTGTTAATGTTTAGGAACCTGGGTGCCTGTACTGGAAATAGCTCAGGACAAGAAGAGGATCTGCTGCAACACTTAGCTCCCAGATAACCAAAGTAAAAAGCATTTCTTAATTTATTTTAAAATTCTCTGGTTTAAAAAAATGAACTCATTTATTATTTGCTTATTCTTTTTTAGTTTTGGTGTTGTTATTATGCAGGTATCGCTGAAATTTCATGAGTACACTTTCTCTGTCACTTATCAAAATTGCTTCTACTTACATATTTGCATCCTCTCTGATATCAACAAGATAAATGAACTGATTTTTAAAAAATGTTTTCTTTACTATTTTCATTTTATGTGTATGAGTGTATTGCTTGAGTGTATGTAAATATCCCTTTGTCATCCAATGCCCATGGAGGTCAGAAGAGGATCTCCTGGAACTGGAGTTAGGGCAGTTGTTAGTCTCCATGTGGGTGCTGGGAATTGAACTTTTGTCCTCTGCAAGAGCAACCAGTGCTCTTAACTGCTGAGCCATCTGTCCAGCACCCTAAACATGGATTTTGATGGGCATATCTAGTTGGATCTTAGATTTACATTCTATAGTTTAATAGTACCTAGCATGATGAACAAAAATTGCAATTATTGTGAGAATGTCTGCTTACCATTCCCCAATGTCCTGGGTGTGTGTTGAAGGAGGACCTTTGAATGAGCATTCGATATAGGGACAATAAAATTTAAAATATAGATTTCATTGTGTTCTCTGTTTCCAAACTTGTTCCTCAGTAAGATAAAAAAAAAAAGATGGTCTTATTCTTTACAATAAGTGTGTGTGTGTGTGTGTGTGTGTGTGTGTGTGTGTGTGCATTTGTGCAAATGTGGGGTGCAAACACCTCTTTCAGCACTGGGATTACAAGTGCACTGCCATCAACATCTGTTCATATGGGTGCTGGGGATCTGAAATCAAGTTCTCAGACTTGTGTTTTTAGTAACTTTGTGACTACTAAACATCCTCTCAACTCAGTGATTCAGAGCTTATAATAAAACAAATAATCTGCTTCTCAGGAGCATGCTCTTAGACCCATTTCACTTTTCCCTATCACATTGTTTTCTTGGTTGATAAGAGAGAACCAAGGGAACTTATCCAATGATTCAAATCAGGTGAAGAAACAAACCCAAGATTTCTTTAATTAACCATGCTGATGTATTTTAACTCTATTTAAACACAGCCTGACCTTTACCTTATTTGGCATAATCTCAGATTAATGTGTCTACTTCCTTCAAATATTGATTTATGAGTGTTTTCTCTTTAGGAATTGTTTTAATTAATTTGTCTTTGTTTTCATTTTCTAAATTATTATATATATTTTCTATTCCAAAACTTTTTCTTTATTTT
>NW_008338715.1:2611970-2623588 GCF_000622305.1 Nannospalax galili | reverse complement strand
ATTTTTTATTTTTTTTTTACCACTTCTATTTTTGGAAACATAGACTCTTAATACTTTCACACTTTGCATTGTATGATAATTTGAAAAATAAAGAGCAAGCATACACAATGTAACTTACTAAATAAATATTCAAAATTCAAAAATATCACCATCAGAGAATATTTATGTATATCACAGTGTCTAAGATGATGATATTTTAGTGCATCCTCTGTCTTATATAAAATTTATTTTTTTGAGTTTTATGGTTGAAGTAAAAAACTTAATTTTAAACAGTGGGATTCATAACCAAAATAATATCATGTGTGCTATGTTATTTTATAGGAAAGAGTAATCCTGTTTCTAGATTCAGTTGCAGCTATTTTGCTTTTTAGTACATATAAGCAGTGGTGGACACAAAATGTTATATAAATTATTTTTCCAGTTTACAAGCTTGCATATAAGAAATTCCAAAAAAAATGGCTAATACATTACATAGCAAGAGCTACAATGGATTAACTATTGATAGGAAATTTAAATATAATAATATACTTGTCCATTATATAATGACTATAATTTAATATGAGATGGAACTCATATGTAATCATGAGTAATACTATTGTTATCATAAGTGTAAAACACTTATCTACTTAACTTGATGTCCAAGCTGATTGGAGAACATGTCACAATACATCACAACTTTAATACATGATCTAGTTCTTAATTGGCAACAATTCAGTTTTATTAAGTTCTTCATATACTGTAGATCCCAACCTGTTATCAGATACATATAGCTGGTTAAGATTTTTTTCCTTCAGTTGATGGTGTCATATGAAGTACAGAAGCATTTTAATTTCATGAGATCCTGTCAATTATTGAGAAATAACCTATATGGCCATCAACTAGGATAATGATGTATACATTTACACCCTGGAATCTTATTCAGCTGTTATGAGAAAAAAAATACAAATTTTTCAGCTAAATTAATGGAACTAGAAAAAATTTTCCTGTGCTAATCCAGACCCGGGAAGACAAACTTCACATATTCTCACCCATAGGTGAATGCTAGCTTTGAAATCTTAGATATGGGTGTTTTAATTGGCCATACAATAGGGGTCAGGAAACTAGTAATAAGCCATGGTGTGTGTGGGTGTTTCATGTGGAGAGAAGATAGAGTTCAGTGATAAAGAGGAAAAAATTAGGACTAATGGAACAGGAAGGGTTAAATGGAGTAAGGAATGAGAGGGTTGGGCAGATGATGGATTGTGGGGGATGGATAACTAAAACTAAAGGCCTTTACTATAAGGCCTTTACTATAAGCCCTTTGCTACCATCTATAGATGCTTCTTAAATTATATAAGTATATAATGTAAAAATAGATTGAAAGGAGTTATCCTATAAAAGGTTGTCATTGTGCCTACTAGATAACATAAGCTGGCAAATAAAAAATCCAACATCAGTAATGGAGTCCTTCTTTTGCAGCTGTTGGCCAGGGATCCCATGAACCTCTAATAATTCAGGCCATTGTGTCTACTCTTTATTATCCACCAGATTATGTCAATAAAATCCTGTTGGAGACCTCTGTTATGCAAAGTAGAAGTCCCTTCATGACCGGACAGCTCATGCAGCTCTGGATCATGTGCTGAGGGCTCCTTTCATAGCAGGGTGTCTTCCTGGCATCTTTCCTGTCTCTCCTTTTGAAGTGTCCACCACAAATGCCATAACATAAACATGGCCTTTGGCTCTGAAAGGTACCATGCCTTCCTGTAATTTCTCCAGGCAGACAGCAGTCTGGCAGAAACCCACTTCCATATGTAAATAGAATGCCTCACAAAGCATCTAACAGCCAAAGCTTTTACCACTACCCCCATGGTATAAGTATCCTAGTCTTCTCTTAATAGACAGAGAGCTGGGTCACAGAGCTGCTGAATTACTGAGAGCAGAGACATTTAATAAAGCTGTAACACAGACTAAGCCAAGTCTTGAGTTCTGTGACTTACTACCGGCGACCTAGCCTCTCCGGGGGGCACACTCCCCTGTGACCGACTTGTGGACATCCTAGCTTTTGCTGTCCTCGTACTCTTCCTGTGGGGTTCAGTGGCCAGTGGACCTCGCATCCTGAGGAAAAGTACACGGGTGGAAAAGGGACAGGATTTCAGCTGGACAATGCTCCAGTAGCAGAGAGACTGTCAGCACCGGAGCGGTGGACAGCGACCTATCTGCTGCCACTCCCAGAGACACCTGTGGCCAGAGCCGTGCCACGACTCGCCAGGTGTGGTAGGGACCCCGAGATACCCGCGCACATCATGCCTGAGGCCCATAGAGACACGGAGAAGCCCGCAGGACCAGACCAGCTTTCCTCCAGACGCACGGCGGGGGAGTGCCATTCCAGGAGTGCGCCCAGAGAGTGCGCGCGCACCATAAAATCCTATTGGTGAATACATTACATACATGAGTTTTAGAGTCAACAAGGAGAAATCAAGCTGAAACTGAACTCGATACCTCCTCTGTACTGACAGGATTTCAAAGTGCTAGAAAGTTTTATGAATGCCACTGGAATAGAAAATGAATCACCAAACTTGCCCAGCTGTGGGTTTCCGAGAGCTATAATAGCAACTAGTCTTTGATATGCCCACTGATGCAGTAATGGCACAAATATTATGGGAGTAACCAACCACCTTCTGCTTGGATTTAAGGTCCACTTCACATGATGGATCATATACATAACACTGATACCAGGCCTAGAAACCTGTGGCTAGACAGGTCACAGGTCATAGGGGAGAACCTATACTATTATTCTATAAAATAGATATAATATTCAACAGGGTTTTAGTGACTTAATGTTATACATATCAATTAATGCATCTCTCAACTCTCACCAGAGGGATTTCATCTTGGAGCAGACAGTGATTAACATAAAGACCCACAACTGTCCAATGTTCAGAAAATAAGAGGCTGCATAGTGCTTATCTGTGAATTGGACACCTATATGAAACCTCTGCCTCTAAGGCTTAGGGATCATTGTTAAATAGAGGACAGAAAGATTGTAAAAGACAGTGGGGGAGAACAGCAAGAAAACAGCTTCCCGGAAAGCTACTCCTATGATTTCACAACAATGGTGACAATGTGCACAATATCCATATAAGCTCAAAACAGAAAAGGGTGGGTAAGAACCCCCAATCCTGTCTGAGGAACTATTGGTAAGCAATAACTGCTGGGAGGGGAGGTAGTTTTCTTTAAGGATATAATGTTGGGTAGGTTAACCAGTGTGTAGTGGATATACCCAAGGGCATGTGGTGAGACACATTTTATTAGCAGGTTTTTATGGACATGGACATGGACACACACACACACACACACACACACGTTTCTAAAATCAAGTGGTATTAAAAGTTGATGCAGATACTGTAGAGAGTATAAACATGAGCAAAATTTATTGCATGAATATATTTTACCCACATGATTATATTTTACTTTTCAAATATAACTTTACAGAGAATTTCACAATTTATAGTTACTCTTTAAAGTGTCACCTGAGGAGAGAACAGATTTGCCTAAAGTAAATTTATGGCAAAATATAAACACAAGTTATTAGGATGCAATTTCTAAACAAAATGGATAATATGATAGAAGCAGTTTTGTAATGAAATATTGAAATTGACACATTTTAAATAACTTCAAAATAACAAAAGATACTGTGTACACTGTGAATACTTCAAGATCAACTTAATTAAAAATCTCTAAGAAAAGTTTAAGGTAAATAAGTTTTCAATCACATAAAATATCTGCTGTTAACTTAATCATTTACATATTTAATATCTCTTTAGAATTATGACATATCATTAGTGTAAATATGGTGTCATTTAGAATTGAAAAAATTGAGTTGGTATTTGATAGTACAGGAATTTATATCTATATTTTATGTTGATTAGTCATGTAACCTTTCTAAAATTGTAATCTACATAGCCTCAATTTTAAATGTGAAATGTATCATCTCATTGGTAAAGTTTATATTAGAAATATAGGAGAGCTTAATATTATGATAAATTGAGCTTCAATAAGTGGTGTATTTTCCCAGAGTATCTCAAATCTTACAAAAAGATATTGTCAGAGCCTTCTATCTCAGCTAATACTTGTAAACACAGACAGTCAATCTCAAGAATATTGTCAAGTAGGGACTTCACACAAACACAGACAGTCAATCTAAAGAATATTGTCATTAAGTAGGGACTTCACATAACTTAGTACACAACAAATTTTGGTGAATAATAAAATAAACATTCCTTTAATTATAAATCATTAACATAAATCCAGGAAGATCTTTTTTTATACTTCTTACTAAACACTGAGAAATTATGCTGAGAAATCCTCAAAATGTAATATTAGTTTATACTCTGAAGTTTAAGTCTCAGAATTATTTCTCTTTAAGTAACAGAATTATTGAAGACTACAAATAAAGACATACAAATTTTAAATATTATTGTGGAGAAAAAGTATAAACATTTCAGGTGTTAAGTTTGCCTTTTCTAGGTAATAAAAACAAGAGAAAATACAGTTCATCCTAAGGATTAGAAAAATATCACAGTTGAATCATATTTAAATAAGTAATAATGTATAATTAAGTAGGATGATAAAGTTCATAATCAACATTCATATTAAAGAGTCATAACAAAAAATGAAGATAGGCATGTTATTAGTTTATTCTGAACTTGTAAGTGAATTTGAGTCAATTTTATTCTTCTTAAATGTGTCCAGTTGCTGAGATTTTCTTATTAGTAGCAAAACAAAGAAACAAATTTATAGAAATAAAAAAGCAAACCTAAGAAGAGTTACACTTCAAGTTCCTGAAGCTAAGGATGAAGGTTGCTACAAGGATAACTGCGACACTCCTTCACAGTAGGTGCCAGTGGTCAAAAGTCTTGATGAAATTAATGTCTTCATTTTCTTTGAATATGAGTATAACTTCTAGTAGGAATTATAAGAATAGTAAACCAAAGTATTTACTCTTAAATATAAATAAGTAAAATATTAAATAGTAAACAAAGATAATGAAAAATATGCTAAGGATACGATTTACATAATAACTATACATTTAAATATTTTAATTTAAATTATATGTAAGCATGTGTGTCCTTGTGAGGTTATGTGAACATGATTACAGGTGCTCACTAAGACCAGAGGTGTGAGAGCCCCCAGGAGCTGAAGCTACCGGTGGATGGGAACCACCCAACTGGATATTGGAAACTGAAGGTCCTCTGGCAGAGCAACAACAACTGCTTCTGAATGCTGAGCCATCTCTCCAGCCCCATACTACACATATATTTTTTTTCTAGTTGATATCTAACAGAACACCAGTGAACGAACATCGCAAGTGGGACATTCTGAGAAATCTGTTGTCTTCCAGGGCCCTTTTTAGATTCTGAAACACAGAAACAAAGATCAGAATAACATGCTACCCAAAATGCTCACTGTGATAAAGTGGATGAAGTCATAAGAATTTAGAAAATGAATTTTAATCGTGATAGTATTTAGGTTATGCTATGTATCTGAATTGAATCTTTTATTTAAGGAAAATTGCAAACTATGCATAATGATAAAAACATTTACTTTAATGTGTCTAGAAAGTAATATTTTATGTTGTAGGCTCTTCAATATAACATATTTTACAGGTTTATTTCAAATAAATAGCTAACATTTGCTGAAATTTCCTATTACCATAATATTAAACGAGTTGTCATTAATTTTATTATTTACTATTTGTGAGAAACATGAATTAAATGTATCAGTCGTGCAGAAATGGATATTTGAAAGGATAAACACCTTTTCAAAGAGTACACCTGGCAAGAGACAGAAGAAGCAAATCAAAAGGCTTTTAGCTTTCCAACTGTGGTATCCTGAGAAAAGAAAGTCATCTTAATGACTTAACTTTGCATTGGATATATGTATATTAGATGTTTAGAAAATTATACGTTACAGGCTTAGCTGCTTCTTTCATTTTTCTTCTCATGTTTCTCATTACAGCATATTTTATATATTCGTCAGAGTATGCTTATTTTATGTGTTTGTTTATTTCATAAAAATGAATGGTTTTTGAATTTCTTGCTGAACAGGTGGCACTATCCAATCAGTTATGGTTTGAGACACTAAAGAGGTCCAGCTGTCAGACAGTGGGAGGACTATAAAATTTTGCCTATAGTTAAGTTGCTTATTTATATTTGCTACATATTTGAAAAAAAAGAATTAATTAAAATAATTTCTGTTCTGTGACCCTTGGCAAGTACATAAAATACCTGACTCACATACTCAAAGATAAACTAAAGATATTTTGTAAAATGAAACTTAAACTATATTTGAAATACAATTTTCTTTATATGTTTATACATATGTACATATGTATCCATACCTATAGAGTTTAAAAAGTAAGTGCTAATATCTTACTAACATTAACATGATAAATATTTCAAGCTTATACTGTGTTGACTCCCACAACCTGATTTAAACTCCCAGCTTCCACATCTCTTTTCTCCTTCTAGTGTGGGCACTTGCCCACCTCTTTTCTTGATACCCCAGACCTCAGGACTACCGTCTTGGCACAGAGTTCCTACTGCTTCCTGATCCTTCACACCCAGACCAATCTAATCATTCAGTCTAGTTCCCAGGAGCCCTCATATTCTGCCCTCAACCTCCAACTTATGTTTGCATACCTGAGACCAGCCTTCATCCCTGGCTGTCCCACCCCCAACCTGGACTCCTGAAAAAGTCTCCTTCCCTGCTTGCCCTGGATTCCTGAGACAGGCCTCATTCCCTGACTGCCTGAGAGTCCTGAATCCTACCTCTACCTAGCAAGCCTTTCAAGTTGTTGGTGACTGATGACTAGAGGGATCTAGACCTTAGGAGGAAGCCTGAGAGCCACTGATCCTCAAACACTTGGTCCTCAGTGGGAACTCTGGAGCATCAGGACTAAAGTCATCTGGCCCCTCCAGTACCAATATAAAATCAAAAGAGAGAGCCTGAAGCCTAGACCAAACAGCTTTTCATACCCAACAAGTAAACAACAAAAGCACAGTAAGTGTACAAAGAGAAACAGACCTAAACTCAACAAAGGAAGGCTCGAGGCTCACACCAGAATCAGAAACAAAAGAAATCCACATGCAAAAGTCAGATAAAAAAAATAACAATATGAAAAACCCAAATAATATGTTCCCACCAAGCACCAGCAGTCCTAGAGAGGAATACAATGAGGCCCCCAAGAGATTACACAGGACATGGAATTCATAAGTTTAATAGAATGTAACTTTTAAAAATTCTTAAAATAATGTATTTTTAACTTTAAAAAATTATTGAGAATTTCATGCATGCATATAAGGTATTTTGATCAAAATACTATTCCCTCCCCTCCAGTTCCTCCCATATCTCATCATCACTTTTTTTGACAACTTCATGTACTCTAATTTTTTTTATGGGGCTTTTTGCTAATCTAACATTCACCCCTCTGAAGAGGTAACCATAGAATCTTTTAGGGATTATATAAAAGCTCCCAAGTACTTTTGACATTTTGGGCCTTTGGAACAGAGTATATTGCTAAGAGTCCCAAGGACCAGACAAAGTCAGAACAGGGTGAATTTCAAATGTTCATATCAGAGTCCATTGGAATTTCTTGATGAGAGCTTCCAAATCATCCCTCTAATTGGGTTGCTCCACATTATTCTTTTGTCTGCCAAGGCTGGACTCAAGAATGATGGACACACGATTTGTTTCCAAGCAGTTTGATAGCTGCTGGAGTGGCTAGAATCAGTGTCAGTTCCCTCTCAAAGGCTTCTAGATAGAGGGAGAAAATAAATTTAGTCAACATTGTAGAACAATAGTGGGTTGTCTCCTTAAGCTACAGGTGGGCATTACAGTTTAGCAGACCAAGATTTGAATTCTTATATCTGAGCAGCACTTTCTGCTTAGAAACAAAGTCATCAATGAGAAATAATTGTCTAAGTAGCATTTTATATGGACTTAAGCATACTGAATGGGAAGTACAACCCCTTGAACTCTCAAAGAAATATACTGATCACTTTAATGTTCGGTTACACTTTAAGGAACAAAATATATATCTACTCAAGGTTTTTATAAGGACTTTTGGGTTTTGCCCAAGCTTTATCTACATAGCACATGGTAATTAAGCATACCAGACTGGTGGAATTAACCTTCTTAGATATTTAACAACCATACTTTGAGGCCTATACTAATCTGGTCAGAGATACTTACAGGACAGTTTTTACTCCTTGCCTTTCAAGGTTGACTAATTTCCAGGGGACTATGAAACAGCTCTCAAAATGTCCTGTAACTGTGGTGAGTCACCTGTCCTCTTGTTCAGGGAAGTCAATAAGACCCCACCAAATGGACTTGAACCAGTATCCAGTCTACATGAGGAGGGTCAACTCAGAGGAAACATTTCCTCCATGCTTCTAAGTGAAATCAGCCATTGTCAGGCAGGACCTTTGACTTATTGTCACATAGATGGAAGTGGTGAAAGAAGGAAGCCAGGAGCTCCTCCCAAGGCCATGTGACCCCTGAGGAATAGGTCCTCAAATGACCTTAAGAGTAAAAACAAATTGGTTTATTTGGGCCAACTGTATGGTTTTAAACACCCAAAAACCTTAAAAGAATGTTTATTAAGACTAATCTATCAACTTTTAGGACAATGCATCTGCTTGAAAACCATATTAGTATTTTTTTTATGAGTGTGTTATAAACTTCAAAACAAAAGTAAAATAGTTGAGTCTTTGAAAGTGTTACTGGTTGCTAGGAATTGGGGTCTGAGGATAAATAAGTGAGACACAGGTTCTTGTTTGGTTTGTGGAATGCTGTAACAGAGAACACAATGTATTGAACTTTTATTTAACTCATTGAATTTTTCAGCACTAAAAGTTAATCTTGATGTATGAAAATATTCAAAACATCATTATACGTTTCAGAAATCTTAGTAAAAAGGTAGTCGTGGGTGTGGTGGCTGGTGCATACCTTTAATCCTAGCACTAGGGAGGTAGAGGCAGGCAGATCTCAGTGAGTTCAAGGCCAGCCTGGTCTGTGTAGTGAGTTTAGACCAGCTGGGGCTACAGGGAGACCCTTTCTCAAAAGGACAAGAAAAAATAGGAAAAAAATGGTAGCATAATGAGAAAAATATTGTTGTTATATAATTGTATGAAAAAAAATTGAAAGTCATGTAGAGATGAATGATGTGCTGAGAATGAAAAAAATGTCTACAAGACTAAAGGGTAAATGAATTGCTCATAAGCAATATATTCAATCTGATAAGTAAATATTTGTGCATTGAGAATTATTGTTGTGGTATACCACTATATAGGAATGGATCAAGTGAAAAGATTTCAGATGATAAAAGGAAAATTTGTTACTGTGGAGTGGTTTCAAAATTAACAAGGTGAAGAAACATGAACATACATAGCAATGAAAATGGTTTTGCAACATCACTGTAAACTTGTGTTTATGTTAAAATAGAAGTATATGAGTATATAAATATTTATATTCATGCATGTAGATTAGTTCAGACACACACACACACACACACACACACACACACACACAAACATACACGTTCTGTAATCTAAGAGGGGATAGATAAATGATACCCTTGGAACAATGACCACTCAAATTTCCCAAGCTCATCAAAACAATGCACTCTCAGAAATTAACAGATGAGAATATATGTGACATGAAATTAAACAAACTGTAGATTTCAATTAAGTATAGCTTGCATTACTTCACTCAGAAATTGACTCTGGTTTATTAAATGTAACAAATATAACACTAATATATTATTGTTGGGAAAACTGATTTAAAGAATAGGTAAGAATTCAGTAGTGCCTTCTCAAGTTTTCGTACATCTAGAGTCTTCTAAAACTAAAACCTGTTTTATAAGTGATAATAGCTAAATTCCTTCTGGATGGACAATGGAAACAATACCTACTCCCTCCTTCTTTACTCCCAAGGACAAACCAAGATATGATTTTACCAGAATGTACTTTCAGAAACCAATGAGTTTATTGGGCTTCTTACAGAACAATAGTTAAGGGTTTAGTTACAGGAATGAGGGTACATTCCCCCTAATATCACATAAGAAAGGATGCCTTCCCCATGATCACATAAAATAAGAAGAGACTATTTTCTAGTCTTCCTTAGTCTATGTACTCTAACCCTCACCCCAGATCACGTGCAATGAGAGCCAAATTGCTCATCACAATTGCGAGGTGTGACTCATCACTCAGATAAGTGTCCCATGACTCTCCCTGACCCTTCTATCCAGGCATCAGCAATCAACAGCTCAGGTATGAAATCTTGGGCAAATGGGAAAAGCTGAACTCAGGATGATGACATAATTCTGTCAGAGAACAATCATATAATGAAATACTGATTAATAAATTATGCTCTAGTAATTCCAAAATATTGCCTAATATAGCATCATAAAAAAGAAAATTAATTTTCTACATAATCAAATTTCCTACATGTAACATGTATATGGATATTTAATACCATATAATTGAAACTTCAGGGAAAAAAATCTGTGAATTGTCTCATTATAAAACCATTTTCAAGTAATTTTCTTTTTATATATTCCAGGTCTGCTTAGAAGAAATGTCTATAGATAAAGAATGGAATGCAGGGCTTGCTGGCACACACCTTTAATCCCACCCCTCTGAAGGTCAAGTTAAGAGATGAATATCTTTGAGATTTAGGCCAGCCTGGTCTACATAGTGTGCTGCATGTGGGTTGAGACTAAGAAGATTCTGCCAAAAAAGAAAAAAAAAAAGAAAGAAGAAAGAAAGAAAGAAAGAAAGAAATAGAAAGAAAAAGAAAAAGAAAAAAATCACTATTATTTGGGTCAGAAGAAAAGGAAATTATGCCTCCTATGCCTGAGAATAACATAAAATAATTTTAAGGCTAGTCATACTAACTCAGCACTTAAGTTCCTGAACAGAGCACTATCTGTTTTGTATGTGACAATACTCTAAAGAGTGAACAGGACTAGAGACATGAGAGAAAGTGAGGCCATAATTCAAGTTTGATTGTTCTAAGAAAAGTTACTCTTCAAGTGCAAAGACAACAGAGGCTGGAACACATTTCAATGAGCAGTAAAAATGATATATTGACCCACCATTAACTTTGTACATTCTAATTTTTATATGATTATTTTTAATTTTTGAAGGTTAAAAGGTGTTGTGGAAAATCTTGTGGCTGATTTTGCCTTTTGCCTTACATACCTATCATGCTGGAATGCATTGCTTCTAATGGGGCATCTGGCCAGCTAGAGTGTAATAGGATACTAGTCTGCCATGCTATTAAGGGATCCCATATGCTGTGTTGTGATTGGACTATTACCCTTATGTAAGCCTGTACTTTCTTGCAATAAAGCAGATCTGTGTCACTGAACCTGGTCTCCTGTGCCTGAATGTGGCGACGCTGGCGCAGACTCCTCACCAGCCCTGGGGTCTGGACCAGATGACTGATCAAAGGAACTAAGAGAGCAGGAGAGTGGCCATAGCCGGAGGAGAGCAGCCACAGCCAGCGACCACAAAAAGAACCAGCTTAATCCACTCTTCTGATCATCATATTTATTTGGGACTTCAAATTTTATC
>NW_008338715.1:2607383-2611794 GCF_000622305.1 Nannospalax galili | reverse complement strand
TGGCAGTTTACAATGAGTTGTTGATGATGCATACTTTTTCATGTAGAAAATTGATTGTAATATGACTAGATTATTAAAATTGTGGACATGTGCATTTTATGATGACAGCATCATCCAAAACCTATCGTTGTATATTAAGAGGACTCAATTCCTCGATTATGGTAGGTAGCAATTTTTTTCCTCAAAACAATCCATTTTAAACTTGTCCCATATTTTTTATTGGGTTTTAAGTGAAGATTTCAAAGCCTAGGGTTATAGCTCAGATGGCTACGATACAACAACTGCTTAAGATACGTGAAGCTCTGGGTCCAATTTCTATCAAAAATACATAAAATAAAATCATAAAAATAGTTCAGTAGGCAAAAATTACTGTCAAATATGGTGAAATAATGTAGCAACCAACAAAGACAAATAATCAACTATTAAAACAAATAAATTTGCACATTAAAAATGTTTGTAAGTTTGATAAAATTTATGATATATCATACCCTTCCTTGGCTAAGTAATTTGTGTGTTCTTCAAAAGCATTTAACATATTGCTCTGTAAAAATCTAGACAAAATGGTTAGTCACTCTCATAACATTCTTTCCCTTATTTCAGCTGTGGGTGTATCTTGTCTGGCCAGTAACTGTTGTCACTGGTGGAGTTCATGTCTGGGAAATGTTGATTATTACTTTTCTGGTAGCATGTACAGAAACGTGGATAGCATGTGTAAATATGCAGCACAATGAAACCTAGGCAGTAGAGGTGAAAATTCAAGATCAGTGCCAGCTTGATTTCCCCATGTTTGTTGTATGACTCATATATGTTGTGACTTCAGTCTCTGGAGGGAAATCAAGAGTAATACCAGTAATTATTATCGTTTGAGGATCTATTACAACTCTATGGTTAACAACTACAAAAGAAGCCCATTTCTAGCACTATGCTTTCATCTGCTAACATCTGAGGTCTGATAAGACATTGGCCTCCTGTGATATGGTAAATCCATTTAAACTTTTGTATGTGTATATATGTATATTTTAAAAAGTTCTTTAGTAATAGATGTTAATTATCTCTCCCATACTCCTTCTTCTACCATGCCTCCCATTTCTTACCATATTTAATTCTTACTTCATTCCGTTTGTTTTACCTCTCTCCATTTATACCAGTAAATTTCCTTCTGCATCCATGAAGCACCCAACCCAATGACCCCATTAGTTCCCTGACTTCTAAGGACTTTCCAATTCAAACACACATACCTAAAGATTCAAAGGCAATATTCATATGTGAGATAACAAATGTTTGTCTTTCTGGATCTGAGATACTTCACTCAGGATAATTGCTTCTAATACATCAATTAACTGCAGTTTTCTAATTTTGTATTTTGTTTTTTTAGCAGCTGAGTATTATTCCATTGTTTCATTGCACTGTATCATCATTATCCATTGATCAGATGATGGACATGTAGGTCGTTTCCATTTCCTGGCCTTTGTGAATAGAGCAGCCATGAACATGGATGAGTGGGTAGATCATATAGAGCTCTTTGGGCATATGCCCAGTAATGGTGTAGCTTTATGAGGAATTTCCACACCGCTTTCCTAAGTGACTATATCAGTTTCTACACCTCTTTCACCACATCCTTGCCAATATTTGTGATGTTCTGATTTTTGGATCTTACCCATTCTGACTGAGATAAGATGAAATCTAAACTAGTTTTGATTTGCTTATATCTGATGGCTACAAATGTTGAACATCAAAAAAAAATCTATTGGTCATTGTTTTCATCTTTTGAGAAATCTATTTATTTTCTTGCCTCAGGATTTATTATTATTATTATTTATTTTCATTTAATGTGTATGCATGTATTAACTGTGTCATGTAGTGCCCACAGAGGAGAGAAGAGAGCATCAAATCCTCTGGAACTGGAGTAGATACTGGGATTTGAATCTGGGTCTTCTGAGAGAAGAGCCAGTTCTCATAACTACTGAATCTTCTATCTAGCCCCTTGCCTCAATTTTTAAGTGGGTTGTTTGTTTCTTTGATATTTAGTTTTCTTATTTCTTTGCATATTCTTAATACAAATCATACTATAAAATGGAATATGAATAATTATAGTTTGTTGTTTGGCAATACAGGGCTTAGTGTCCTTAATTTATATTAGATTTACTAGTAGTCTAAGATATTTCCTCTCAAACTGTAATCATAACTCTATATTTTTCCAGTGTTGTCACAGAATATCAACTGTCTTAGAAATTAAGTATGCTAAAATTTCTCCCCTCTCACTGACAAAATTGCTTTTCAAGAATACAGAATCCTGCCAGGCACAGTGGCAGATGCCTTTAGTCACAGCACTTAAGAGACAGAAGCAGGCAGATCTCTGTGAAATGGAAAATAGTCAGTCTACATAAGGAGTTTCAGGTCAGCTGGGGCTAGAGGGAGATCCAGTTTCAAAGAAAAAAAAAAAACAGAAATCAACCAACCAACAAACCAACAAATAAATAAAAATCCCACAAATCACATATCCCTGATGTGGGGATGATATTGATGACATTGATAGAGGTATCCATTTAGGCGTGAGCACCCAGTTACTGGTTCTAAGAACTATGGCCAGTTATTAATCTGTGCATTAATAGATGCCCACTGCAAATAGAAACATTTCTAACTAAGGTTAAGAGAAGTGAAAATTTTTCTGAATCAACATATTTAGAAAAGAGTTTGACAACATGATCAGTTAGGTACTTTCTTGGCTAATTCTGGGTATCAAATTGATTGGATCTGAGATCAACTAAAATGAAAGAGATCTTCTTGACTGTATCATCTAAAGCTGGAATACACACCCTAAATGTGGGCATTACCTTCTGATGGCAGCCGGTATAAAAGACCAAGGCAGAGGAGAACGCGGGGCTTTTTGCAGCTTGCCTTCTCTCTCGCTGGTGAGTTCATCTTGCTGCTGCAGACTGAAGACTAGCTGATATTTTGGAATTTGTCAGACCTTCAGCATCAGATTGGGACTACTGAGACATCCAGCCTTGTGGGCTGAGCGACTACAGATTTTCAGCCTCTCCAGTGTGGTGCAGAAATTGTTGGACTACTCAGACTGTATCCTGTGAGCTAAGCTGATAAATCTCTATACATATTCATTCTACTGGTTCTGTTTCTTTGGAGAACCCTGACTAATACAGATTGTGGTACCAGGAGTGGTTCTAGAGAAACAGAATTGAAAGGATGAATTTCTTTGATGGGCTTGTTGGTATTTGGAGCATACTCTCCAAGTCAGAGTCTTCAGATAGCATGGAGAGTACTGAAGATCCGTGGTGTAGGCTATTTGAAACAATTATGGAGACAGACCCATTTGAATCTCCTAACTTACCTCTTGTGAAGAGCAAGAAATTTAGTGACTCTATACATAAAACATTTGATGACTTGTGGAAAAATAAGAAAAATAATGATGCTGGCTGGTTACTTTTAGCATCTCTGGATAAAGTAATGAAGATAAACAATGAGCTTAATGACAAAATTGACAAGCTCCATATTCGAATCAACAGTTTAAATGTTTCCAAGTGTGCCCTGGAAGAGAATCTTCTCTCCAGCAACCAGAGAGCTAAAGCTGCAGAAAATCAAGCTGGAGCCCTTATTATACGTTTGGCTGACCTACAACATAAATTTAATTCCCACCTCGAAGGGTGTCAGCATTAAGGTGCAGGCATTGGTAGGAAAAGATTGGAATCCTGACACGTGGGATGGAGATGTTTGGGAGAACCCTGAGGAGGCTGAGATTTTAGAATCCTCAGATGCTTAGGAATTTGATTCACCTGATGAACTAATTGCCCCGCCCTCAGAAGACCCACCCTCTCCACCCTTGCCTGAGGCAACTAATCCCATTGAGGAAGCTAATCCCATTCAGCAAAATGAAGCTGATATTCCTCAGGGCCCAGTTATTTTTGCCTCTAGACCTATAACCAGACTCAAAGCTAAGCAGGTCCCTAGAGGAGAGATAGAAAGTGTGGTCCATGAAGGGGTGTGCTACACCACTAAAGATCTTAGTGAATTTGCTAATTCTTTCAAACAGAAATCTAATGAATATGTCTGGGAATGGAATGGATTTTAATGGTATGGGATAATGGTGGAAGGAACATAAAATTGGATGAGGCTGAGTTTATTGACATGGGCCCCCTGACTGGACACTCTAGGTTTAATATGGAAGCTTGTGCAGTTAAAAGGGGTGTTAAAAGTTTATTTGATTGGTTGGCTGAGGTATTTATCAAAAGATGGCCTACTGACAGAGAGCTGGAGATACCTGATATCCCTTGGCTTACTGTTGATTAAGGGACTGCAAGCCTGAGGAAAATTGGTATGCTCGAGTGGAGTTGCAGTGCAACACCAAATCCTCCACAATGGGAGGGCCCAGAGGACATGCCTTTTACTGATTTTA
>NW_008338715.1:2606211-2607372 GCF_000622305.1 Nannospalax galili | reverse complement strand
GTGGCAGCAATGAATTACCAAAGACAAGGTGAGCATACCTATCGTAATGGGAGGCAAAGGCAAAACAATACCTACAATGGCATGACTCGAATGGACCTGTGGTACTGGCTAATCAATCATGGTGTTTCCAGGGACCACATACATAAGAAGCCTACTAAGTTTTTATTTGATCTGTATAAGCAGAAAAGCTCTAGGATGAATGATAGGAAGTCAGTAGTGGATCGTAGCAATAGAGAATCCTGCTCAGTCAACCAATTTCCAGACTTGAGACAGTTTCCAGACCCAGAACCCCTTGAATGAAGGGAAGGCCGGGTGCCCTTGAGGAAGGACTTTGTCACAGTACCAAAGAGTTATGCTGTTCGCCTCTCACCCATTCTTCCCCAGAGGGACCTGTGGCCTTTTACTAGAGTAACTGTACACTGGGGGAAAGGAAATAATCAGACATTCCGCAGCCTATAGGACACTGGTTCTGAGTTGACACTGATTACAGAGGATCCTAAAAAGCATTGTGGCCCTCCAGTTAAAGTAGGGGCTTATGGAGGTCAGCTGATAAATGGAGTTTTGGCTAAAGTCCGACTGATAGTGGGTCCAGTGGGTCCCCGAACTCATCCTGTGGTTATTTCCCCAGTACCAGAATGTATAATTGGGATAGATATACTTAGGAATTGGCAGAATCCCCACATTGGTTGCCTGGCCTGTAGAGTGAGGGCTATTATGGCTGGAAAGGCCAAATGGAAACCACTAGAATTGCCTCTGCCAGGAAAAATAATGAACCAGAAACAGTATCGCATCCCTGGAGGGACTGCAGAAATTGGTGCTACCATCAAAGATTTGAAAGATGCAGGGGTGGTGATTCCCACCACATCTCCCTTTAACTCTCCTATTTGGCCTGTGCAGAAGACAGATGGGTCATGGAGAATGACAGTTGGCTATCGAAAACTTAATCAAGTAGTGACTCCAATTGCACCTGCTGTACCAAATGTGGTTTCCTTACTCGAGCAGATTAATATGTCTCATTGTACCTGGTATGCAGCTATTGATTTGGCAAATGCTTTCTTCTCGATACCAGTTCATAAGGACCACCAGAAGTAATTTGCTTTCAACTGGCAAGGCCAACAGTATACCTTTACTGTCCTGCCTCAAGGGTATATTAACTCTCCA
>NW_008338715.1:2603395-2605300 GCF_000622305.1 Nannospalax galili | reverse complement strand
GTTGACTGAGGAAGAGAAGACTAGGGCTTGGTTTACAGATGGTTCTGCATGCTATGCAGGCACTACTCAGAAGTGGACAGCTGCAGCATTACAGCCAATTTATGGAACAACCCTGAAGGACACTGGGGAAGGAAAGTCTTCACAGTGGGCAGAACTTCGGGCAGTGCATATGGTTGTGCATTTTGCTTGGAAGGAGAAATGGCCAGAAGTGCGATTATATACTGATTCATGGGCTGTAGCCACTGGTTTGGCTGGATGGTCAGGGACTTGGAAGGAGCATGATTGGAAAATTGGTGAGAAAGACATTTGGGGAAGAAGTATGTAGATAGAGCTCTCCAAATGGGCAAAGGCTGTGAACATACTTGTGTCTCATGTAAATGCTCATCAAAAAGTGGCTTCAGCATTAGATGTGTTCAATAATCAAGTAGATCGGATGACCCGCTCTGTGGACTGTCAGCCTCTTTCTTCAGCTATCCCTATCATTGCTCAGTGGGCCCATGAACAAAGTGGCCATGGTGGCAGAGATGTGAACATACTTGTGTCTCATGTAAATGCTCATCAAAAAGTGGCTTCAGCATTAGATGTGTTCAATAATCAAGTAGATCGGATGACCCGCTCTGTGGACTGTCAGCCTCTTTCTTCAGCTATCCCTATCATTGCTCAGTGGGCCCATGAACAAAGTGGCCATGGTGGCAGAGATGGAGGTTTTGTATGGGCTCGACATCATGGACTCCCACTCACGAAAGCTGACCTGGCTGCAGCTGCTGCTGAGTGTCAGATCTGGCAACAGCAGAGACCAAAACTGAGCCCCGATATGGCACTGTTCCCCATGGCAACCAACCTGCAACCTGGTGGCAGGTTGACTACATTGGACCACTTCCATGTTGGAGGGGACAGCGTTTTGTCCTTACAGGAATAGACACTTATTCTGGTTATGGATTTTCCTTTCCTGTATGTAATGCTTCTGCCAAAACTACTATCCAGGGACTTACAGAATGCCTTATCCACTGTCATGGTATTCCACACAGCATTGCTTCTGACTGGGGAACTCACTTCACAGCCAACGAAGTGCAACAGTGGGCCCATGGTCATGGAATCCATTGGTCTTACCATGTTCCCCACCATCCTGAAGCAGCTGGCTTGATAGAATGATGGAATGGTCTCTTAAAGACACAGGTACAGTGCCAATTAGGTGGCAATAGCCTGGAGGGCTGGCCCAGGGTCCTCCAGAAGGCAGTGTATGCTTTGAGTCAGCATCCAATATATGGTACAGTTTCTCCTATAGCCAGGATTCATGGGTCCAGGAATCAAGGGGTGGAAGTGGGAATGATTCCACTCACTATCACCCCTGGTGACCCTCTATGAAAATTTTTGCTTCCTGTACCCTCGACTTTGCACTCTACTGGCTTGGATGTTTTCGTTCCAGAAGAGGGAGTGCTTCTGCCAGGAGAGACAATAAACGTGCCATTGAACTGGAAGCTAAGACTTCCCCCTGGACACTTTGGGCTTCTGATGCCCTTAACTCAGCAGGCTAAGAAAGGAATAACAGTATTAGGGGGGGGTGACTGACCCAGACTACCAGGGGGAAATTGGACTTGTTCTCCACAATGGAGGTAATGAAGATTATATCTGGAAGGCGCGAGATTCCTTAGGGTGACTTTTGGTGTTACCATGTCCTGTGATTTAGGTCAATGGGAAACTGCAACAACCCAATCCAGACAGGACAACAAATGGCCCAGACCCTTCAGGGATGAAAGTATGGGTCACTCCTCCAGGGAAAGAGCCAAGACCTGCTGAGGTGCTTGCTGATGGTGGAGGAAATACAGAATGGGTAATAGAGGAAGGTAGTTACAAATACCAACTTAGGCCACGTGACCAGTTGCAGAAACGTGGATGGTAATTGAT
>NW_008338715.1:2587950-2603365 GCF_000622305.1 Nannospalax galili | reverse complement strand
TTAAGTGGTTAAGTGTTGTGAACCTATATGATTATATTGGGTTATGAGACACTAAAGGACTAAGCATTCCTCAAAGACCTTGTCACCTACTCTAAGATATATAATGCATTGGTCATTGTATTATGGGATGATTATATCTTGTTAGGTGAAATTATGATCTCAACATCATTTTCATTTGAAAATTAAGCATGACATAGAGAGATGCTATTGTGTGTCAAGTTGACAAGGGGTGAACTTTTGATGGCTAATCCTGGGTGTCAACTTGATTGGATCTGAGATTAACTGAAATGAAAGAGATCTTCTTGATTGGATCATTTAAAGACGGAAGACAGACCCTAAATGTGGGTGTTACCTTCTGATGACAGCCTTATAAAAGACCAAGGCAGAGGAGAATGTGGGGCTTTTTGAGGCTTGCCTTCTCTTTCGCTGGTGAGTTCATCTTGCTGCTGCAGACTGAAGACTAGCTGATATTTTGGAATTTGTCAGACCTTCAGCACCAGATTGGGACTACTGAGACATCCAGCCTTGTGAACTGAGTGACTACAGATTCCCAGCCTCTCCAGTGTGGTGTAGCCATTGTTGGACTACTCAGACTCTATCCTGTGAGATAAGCTGATAAATCTCTATACATATTCATTCTACTAGCTCTGTTTCTTTGGAAAACCCTGACTAATACAGGTACCCACCGGGGCCCATGACTTCCTAAGCCAAGGCTTTGATTATGTTTACAGAACCAGACATGAATTCCCTCCTATGGAGCAAACCACAAATGCAATCAGACCATGATTGACTACACACTGGTTAGGCTCCCATGCTTCAATTGGGCAATGCTAACTGGATGAAGTGGCATATAAAATTCTATACAGATGGCATGGAATGGGAGGGGGATGTGTTTGAAGTGTCTAGGGAGAGTTAGAAGAGGCATGTAGATGGATGTGGTTATAATATATTGTATGCATGTATAAAATTCTCAAGGAATACAAAAGAAAGCAAAACTATTAAAATAATGAAAAATATAATACAGAATACCTGTGAGACAGTATTTCACAAGGAACTTTGTAGAATTTCTTATAAACTGTCTTGAGATCTTTTCCATTTGATGACTGTAGACATATGAGATTTTGTTCAGTTTTTTTTTTTAATTTATATGATGTTGTATACCACATTTCAAATCATGGTAATCTTAAGTAGAAAACAGACAGGATTGATATTCACATTTACAAAACCTGATGTTATGCCATTCTGTCAAGATTTTAACTCTGTCAAAAAAGGAACATTTGTAAAACATACGTGAACTCAAAAGTAAAACATGCAGCTTCTAACTGGTAAAGAAACAATGCCTACTTTATCTAAATTTCTATGAATCTTATTGTAGTGGGACTCTGGTCACTTGATGTGGCCGCTGAGCGTGGTATTTCTTTGAGTCCTGAGAATGCTCTTCAGCATTTCCAGAATCACTGCAGATTTCTCCTATAATTCAGAGTATAAATTCAAGAGATTTTGCTCGAATATAATTCTACAAATATTTTTAAATGTATGTTCCCACCGAAAATGACAGCCATAAAGGTAATACTTATCCTAGCTTCTACTTAAAACCCAGAAGAATTTGGTATTATCAAATATGTAAAAGAAAATAATGTTGTGCTTCCATTTAGTTTCTGAAGTCCACACTGGATCATTTTCAAAAGCTCCCAAAATATACTGTGTAAAATATTGACCCCATGCATATCAAGAATTGTATTACATTAACATTTATTTTGTAGAGTATACTTTTGGTATGTAGCTATATCTCTATGCACAATTTATAAATCAAATAATTAAAAAGTCATTTGATTTATATACATTGAAAGAGTGTTATAACAAATTATTTAAAACCATTGGAAATTTTTACAAAAGTTTTATGTGTCCAGTTGGCTAGTCTGTGCTTATTAAATCAAATATTAATGAATTGAAAGAGTTTGAAGAAAGGTATAACATTTACATTCAATTGACATGAAGTAAAATTATGTTCAATGATGTGAGTATGCTCATTCATCAGTTGAATGCACTTGAAAGATTATTTGAAGTTCTGAGAAGAATTTCTGCTTCAAGACAGTTTCATCAATTTCTCCCTGATTATAAAAACATGCAGTCAGTTGTTACAATCATTTAGTAACCTATTTATTACTCATTAGTCTCCCCACATCACTCTTTGCTTCTTTCTACATACAACTATATCATATACATGTAAATCTCTGTGTACAATAATGTGTGTGATAATGACAACTGAAATAGAAAGGGAAATTTATATTTTGTTTTAGATTTGGCTGCATTATTTGTAAGAATAGACACTCTGAAAGATTATATTATAAAATAATTGAATAATAATAAATTGAGTTCCTCAGTTTCATTTGTTTTAACTAATTGGAATTTCAGTAAAGTGTTATTTACACATGATATTAATACACTTCTCCAAACATAATCCAGTGCTCTCCTTTCTTAAATGTCATATGAAATCTAGTTGAGATTTCCATTTAAAGCAACAAAATTTTCTATAACATTTTCAAGGAACAACGACATGTTATTTATGGAGTTTTTTTGTTTATCTAAATTATTGTATGCAATTTATTCTTTCTCCAGTGTAAGGATTATTGAGAATTCATAAAATTATTTTATGATCCTTATGTTGCTGAAGTCATATACTTTCTAAATAAAATATACTTACCATCCTGAAAATTTACTTAAATTATAATGTTCCACATAAACAAAATGAAATTTTATAAATTGTCATCAGTGGCTAATAATTTACTAGGTAATAAGTATTCTACCGATTGAATAAAAATATATCAACCTCTTAATCTTTTATTGGAAGCTCTATATTATTCAGAAATGATTATTAATTTTCCAAATTATATTCTCATGAATATTCATGTAAATTTTCAGCTTTTATTTTACCGTTAAACCTACCAATTCATCTAAGAATGTGCCATGCCTCAGGAATAAAAGGCAAGTTCTTTCATTCCTGTTCATATTCTTCATTAAACATAAAAGCTGTAGTACTGTATATATGAATGATGTTTGAAAATTGTATTCACCTTTTTTAGGAACAAATTTTTTATTCACTCTACTAATCATACCAAAATAATATTATTAAGTGAACTCTGATCTCAAACATCTGAATCCAGTATAGGCAACACTTAAAACTGTTAGTTTTGCCAGGCACGGTGGTGCACACCTTTAGTATCAGCACTCAGGAGACAGAGGCAGGCTGATCACTGTGAGTTCAAGGCCAGCCTGGTCTACTTAGTGAGTTCAGGTCACATGGGATTACAGGGAGACCTTGTCTCAAAAAAATATTAGATTTTATTTTCTCGATTCATTTTTAATAATTTAAAAGAAACAAATTTAAAATTGCAATATGTTGAAATTTAGTAAAATGTTAATGCATAAAGTGAAACTTGCATTTAATATATAAAATATTGTACCTATAATATTCCACTGTCTGAAATATTTTATTATGTGTGTATAAATGTGTAGCCTGCATGTTCATAAGTGCACCTTGTTGTTCAGTGCCCACAGAGGTCATAAGAGTGTGTCTGATCCCAGGTAACTGGAGTTACAGATAGTTGTTAGCCACCACGTGGGTGATGAGAACCAAACCTCTGTGAGAACAGCCAGTACTCTTAACAGTGGAGTCATATCTTCAGCCCCAGTCATAACTTTATTTTCAAATCATTTATTTAATAACTAAATGATTAGAAGCTTTACCATATTCAATAACATTTTCCAAATCAGATACATTTCTTTCAAAAGTGGCTTGTAAATTTTTAGGTTCACAGTTGAATTAATACAGTTATACAATATTGAACTCAGTATAAACCCTGTAAGACTTAAAATTGAATGAGTTTTTAGCTTTTAAAAAAGATCTCCATTTCATTTTAAAATATACTTTCCTACAGAATGAGTTATATTTAATACTACTAACACTTAGATGTCTGCACATGTGTCTCTAATCTCTATGTATTTTATTATTACTAGTCACACTCGGTAATACTTGGCTCCTTGGCACCTGTGTATGCACAGAAAATCATCAGGTATATTTCAATGGTATTGTTTTTCACATCTACTAATTAGCATGAAGTAAATTTTTATGTTTCTTCCTCAAATAGAACTCATATTTTATATGTATATGTTTGTGTGTATATTTTACAAAACATCCCAAACAATCTTATTTATCTATATACCCACATCACAAATAGCACCCTCCCATAGCCTCCCCACCCCCACTGGTACCCATATACTCTTTAATCCCTGTAACTGTCCACTGCGTTGTTGGCTCCCACAGCCATTCCCCAGTGTTTGTCCATCTGCTGAAACTAGTCAGCCTATCTAAAGTTCCTTGTTTAAGGAAGATCAGCTACTCCTCATCTAGCAGAAACCAGTTGTCAATATTCCTTTAGATAAGATTGGGGTCTGCCATTCATTTTCCCAGTTCTATTCTGGGTTACTGTCTGGGAGTCTCCTGGGCCACCCTGGCCAACAACTCAAAGGAAGGTATCTCTTGTTTGGCATTGTTTCTTGTTATGTAGCCTTTAGCTATAAACATAGACTCAAAAAATTATATTGACCCCTTTAATCTTTGGTTATACATTCCTTTTGGGTATTTAAAAACATAGAGTTGGCCTAGATAAACCAATTTATTTTTACTCTTAAGGTCATTTGAGGATCTGTACCTCAGTGGTCACATGGTCTTGGGAGGAGCACCTGGCTCCTTTATTTTACCAGTTCTATCTATGTGAAGATAAGTCAAAGGACCTGCATGACCATGGTGGGCTTTGCTTGGAAGCATGGAGAAAATGTTTCCTCTGCGTTGACCGTCCTTCTTTGTAGACTGGAGCCTGGTTCAAATCCATTTGATGGGGTCTCCATAACCTCCTTGATCAAAGGACAGGTGAATCACCACAGTTACAGGATATTTTGGGAGATGCTCATAGTCCCCTGGAATGTACTCAACCTAGGAGGGCAAGGAGTAAAAACTGTCCTTTATATCCCTCTGACCAAATTAGTATAGGCCTCGAAGTATGGCTATTAAATATCCAAGAGGTTAGTTCCACCAGTCTGGTACTTTTAATTACCATGTGCCATGTAGATAAAGCTTGGGAAAAGAAAAAACACTATCAGATAAACATTGCTTAGATATATATTTCTTGAGCTTGTTGTATGTATAATTTGTCGGTAGATTGTTTGATTTATATGGATCCCTCTGATTTTTTAAAACTAGCTAGGCATTATTTATCACTCACATTACCTAATCCTTCCACCATGGTTTCCCCATTTAAAGTACCCCTATTTTTGCCATTTCTTCCTTAATAATACCCTTCTCCTATGGTCCCACCTCTCTTGAGCTCCTTCTTTCCCTTTATACACTAGGTTCCTTGTATAACCTTCTCTCCCTCCTCCCCTTAGAATAACCACATTTTTATCCATATCTCCCTTATTAATGCCTCTTTCCAACTGTTCTTCTCTTTCAGCTTCTTTCTTTTCCTGTACCTCCCTGGTTCATTTTCATTATCCTGGTTCCTGTAGTTATGTGTGGATACATACTCACTTATCAGGATTTGGTGCTAGGATCCATGTAAGAGGGAGAAAGTACATCGTTTTGTTTTTGTTTTTCTATGAGTCTGTGTTTCTTCAGTTTAGTATAACAGTTTCTAGTTCCATATATTTACTTGAAAATTTTGTTTTATCTTTCTTTACTGCTGAGTAAAACTCCGTCATACAAATAAACCACATTTTCATTATCTACTCTTCAGTTGAGGGACACTTAGGTTGCTTCCATCTCTTAGCTATTGTGAAAAGAGCAGCAACAATCATGGATGTACAAGTGTCTCTGCAATAGGACGAGTTCTTTGGGTAAATGCCAAGGAGTGGTATAACTGGGTCACATGGTAGGTTCATTTGTAGTTTTTGAAGAGTTCTGAACAATGCCTTCCATAGGTGTACAAATTTGCAGTCCCACCAGCAGTGGACGAGTGTTCCCCATATCCTCTCCAGCATTTGGTCTCATTTGTTCTCTTGATCTTAGCCAGTCTGACTGGGTTCAGATGAAATCTTAAAGTGGTTTTAATTTGCAATTCCCTAATTGCTAGTGCTGGTGAATACCTTTCAAGATGCTTCTTAGATGTCTTTATTTCTTCTTTTGCTGTGTTTGGCTCCTTAGCCCATGTTTTAATTGGGTTACTTCCTTTCTTGATTCTTTGTTTTTTGGGTTCGTTATATATCCTGGATGTTAAACGTCTGTCAGATGTGTCGCTCATGAGGATTTTCTCCCATTCTGTTGGTTTTCTCTTCACTTCTTTGGTTGTTTCTTTTGATGTACAGAAACTTTTACTTTAATGAGGGACCATTTGTTGATTCTTGACCTTTTCTCCTGAGCAATTGATGTCTGGTTTAGATACTCTTTTCATACACCTATATCCGGTAGGTAATGGCCAATGATTTCTTCTAACAGTTTGAGAGTTCCAGGCTTCACATTGAGGTCTTCGACCCATTTGGAGATGACTTTTGTGCAAGGTGAAAGATAGGGGTTTAGTTTCATTCTTCTACAGGTGGAGATCCAATTTTGCCAGCACCATTTGCTGAATATGCTGTCTTTCCTGCAGTGAATATGAATATTCTTGGCCCATTGGCCAAAAGCAGGTGGCTGAAATTGAATGTACTCATATTTGAGCCTTCAATTTTGTTACATTGGTCTATGGGTCTATTTTTGTGCCAGTACTTTGTTGAAAGAATGGTTCTGAAAGAATTCTAAAGAAACAGATTCTCAGCAGTTCTGGTATTCTCTTGGCTTAAAATTACACATAAAATATCCCTACATGAGTCCATGAGTATAGCTGAAGACCACATAACAAGAAACAGTGCCAGACAGGAGAAACCTTCCTCTGAGTTGTTGGCCAGGGTGGTCCAAGAGACAGTCCTTGGTTGTCTCCCAGAGTTTTATGGTAAGACCCCGTTGCTGAAGAAAGGCCATACTTTAGATACAGGATTTGGATCAACGGAGCTGGAACTGATCTGGAAACCACCTCCCCTGAAGCCTAGCTCTCATAGATTTGGAAAGCACTATGCAAGCCAGTAAGTGAGAGGAACAATAGATTGCCCAACCTTAGCTTCAAGGCCTAAAAACCACATCAATGATCAGCACAGCAAATGGCACTGGTGCAGTAGTGGCACTTTTATCTTGGGGGTAATCAACAGCTACCTAACTGAACTTAAAGCTCACTCAATAGGAGGAAACTCATGTCTAATACTGTAAAGCTAGTGAAATATACATATTTGGAGAGGTCATAGATCATAGAGAAAATCCCAATGCTCTCAAATCCCCAGACAAATGTAATTTCTTACTATGTGCAAAATATCGATCCTTAAATTTACAGACAAGTATCCCAGTCACCACTCATCAAAGTAGCTTTGTTTTCAACAGACAGAGATTATTACAGAGTTGCACCAGAGTTACACAGAAATTCTCTCTGAATTTCCCACACCTAAGTGGCACATCTAGGATGTAACCTCTACACCTAAGAATCACAGGACATAGAACAAGGGATAAAGAGAACACTAATGCATCTTTTAATTCTCATCAATGAAACTCCCTGGTGCAACAGAGGGCCAGGAATACAAAAGGCCACAAATGGCCAAAATGCACATTTTAAGAGTTTACAGAGTGTGAGTAATTGAACAGGACTCCTATATTGTGGCCCACCTGCCTAGGGCTCAGGGACCATTGCTGAAGAGGGGGAGGAAAGATCTCAAGAGCCAAGGAAGAGGTACCTGAAATAGTTTTACAGGTGCCTGGGACCCTTCTTATACAAACCTACACAATGGTGTCAGCATGCGCAAGACCCATGCAAACTTACACAGACAAAAACTCAACTTAGAACTATGGAAATGAACAATAAGCCCCAATCTTAGTCAAAAATGTATTGGTAGCTGAATATTTCTGGGTGGGGAAAAGCACATCTTCTTCAAGGGAGAGACTCTAGATAGGCTGACTAAACCCAGGTGGATAAACTTATACTAAGGGACATCTCTGGACACTAACTTTAAATAATAGGCCTTAGTACAAATGACAGAATGCCAAGACAATAATTCAAGAATCAAATTGAAAGTCTGCTTAAACATTTTTTTGTTGGTTTTAAAGGGAAAGTACACTTATTATAGATTCACGGTAGCAATGAACATGGGAAACAGGAAATCAAATGTGATTTTAATTCTGTTACCAGAAAGAAAAGATCTTAACATTTTATATCCCATTATTATTGTAATACAACTCGATTGTTCTGGAATCATCAAAGAGAGACACCTTTGGGTGTTTCTAAATGTGCTTTTAGAGAGATTTATTTGAGAAGAAAAACTCATTCCAAAGCTTTTATCAAAAGTAGAAATATTTAATTACAACAAAATAACATCATAAATGAAACATATTATCTATCCAATTTCCAACTCTAAATATGTGTAGATATTCTTGCTTTTGATCATTTTTAAACTCTTCAGAGAAATCACTTTAAATTCCTTCACTTTTTTCTCACTCTTTTTTTTTTCAAAAGCAATTATACAACTCAGAAAATACTTAGTCAACATCTCCTTTAATCTTACTGTGTGCTAGACACTAGTCAACATCCTTCAAATGTAACATGAAGCTGACACTGAGGGCTTAGTGATTTGTGAAGCTGAAGTTGACACAGTAGTAAAATGAAATTCAGCCTCTTTGTTCTTGCATCTCTCACGTCAGCTTTTCTCATCATTTTCTGTCTTGTTCATTGATTATATCATGTGATATAAATGTAGATTTCTACATACGTTTTGACTTTATGATAACCAAAGTTGCCTCATGAGTCATTGCTGTTGATATTGATTTGATGCTCACACTTTATCCTTAAATTTTATTATGTCTAAGTTGCTCATAATAAAACTTCTTATAAATATTAAACAAAATAGCACATGATTATAGTTCCCAGAAGAAGTTCAAGGAACATTCTTATTTTCTCTGTAATCCCTTATAATCTGATTGTAGGTTCACTTTCAGAATAAAAATTTAAATGGTATTTGTCTTACAAAAAAAAAAAGAAAAAGAATTCAATAATCAATTAAGGTGTCCTCCCACATACTCCATTGAATGAAATACTTAGCAAAAATTATCTCAAAAACTCTTTGTGCACAACTAGTAGTACTGTAGTTTTCTGAAATTTAACATAGATTCCAAAACATAACTTCTCACAGTTAATGCTCACACAGTTAATGCTTAGAAAAACTATTTGGGGCTGATTCATGTTCTCTTCTTTGCAACAATCTTCTCAGACTCCTCTCCAGAGCACTAACAGTATGCACTGCAGTCAATTGGTGGGCCCCATTAATTTCTTTTTCTTGGCTTATGCACTAAACATATGTTACTTTTGCAATTAAAAAACAACTTTTAATCACTCCAGGTATGTGAAATGGCTCAATGAGTAAAAGTTCTTGCCAATCTTAATGACCAGAGTTCAGTTCCTAGAACCCAAATGACAGAGAGAACTGATTCCCACAAGTTTTCCTCTGACATCCACATGCACTCCATAGAACATGCACAGAACATGCTCCCATACGTAGACACAAGCACACCATGCATACATAAATTCTGTAATTTTTTAATGAATTTTTCTGACACCTAAAATGCTGGATTGCATTTTCAATAAAAGTACTAGCATGAGTAAACATGAAGACATTCTACTAAGTGATCTCCAAATGTTAAAATTGATGATTTATGTTTAGGTATGTTTTCTTCTTTTTTGCAATCTAAATTTTGCAAATTTCAAACAATATATTTTGATTCTCTCCTGTCTTTGACCATTTTATAACCCTCCTACCAGATTCCATGTACTCTTTCATGTATATTAAAACCTGTTGAGTCAATTTTCTGTCTCCAAATGTCCTTTTGTATGTATTCATCCACTGGAGCATGGTTACATATCTAGCATCACATCTTTAAAGAAAACTGACTCTCCTTCTCCAAGCATTTGTCAGTTGCCAATAGTTCCTTGCTACATTTGGGGCATCTTATCTTTTTATCCTCTTCTGTGCTAGAATTTTGTCTGGCTTGAGCTTTCATAGGTCTGTACAAGGTGTTTCCATTACTGTATGCTTATCTGAGTAACTTCCCAGCTGTCTGAAAACTATGCTTCCCTCTAGTCCATCAATCATTTTTGGATCTTACAATTCTTTCTCCCCTCTGAAGCAATGATTCCTAAAGAAACAAGTGAGAAAGGAAAGATATTTGAAATGCTGAAAGACCTGCAAATAAAGTAAATTGCATTAGTAGGAAGTCTTTAAATAATTAATTCCCAGAAAACAGAAGGAATCATGAAAGATTAAATTTCATATTTGTTACTTGGTCTAAGGTTTATTTTATTTTAGTTTTTCTAAATATGGCAACTAGGATAACAGCCATTGCTTGAATTGATGTTAAATTATGTATATTTTCATAACTTCATAACTATCATGGCATAGAAATGTAAAAAAAAATGCTACTTGGAGTTCTAGAAATAGACTAATTGTGGTCTAAAATGTATAGAATATACAATAGAATATTGTCATATATATTTAAATAAATGCCAGCTGCAGTTATATTAACAGTGAATGTACATTTTAGGTGTAATTTCTTATTATTTCATATTATTATTTTTATATTCATATTCATATTATATTCATATTTCTTATTATTTCATAAAAAGAATTCAAGAGTTTATCTCCCTTTACTATAAAACTGTAAGCAAAAGCATAGTCTATCTTACATCTTGAGACTGGCATATTAAGTAACTGAGCAATGAACAAATGAAACAATCTATTGGAATATATGTAGAATGTCCACTATTTGGCCAGAAGTTAATACAAAGATGGAAGAAAATAAATTTCAGCCATGAAAATGCACTGACACATATATTAAATAAAATTTTGTTATTCGTTTTGTAAAATAAATTTTAAAACAGGAAATGATTAGCAAATCTAGCAAATTAGGATATACAAATATAAAAGAGAAATCGTTATCACTCAATCTCACTATTCAAAATTAAGCTAATTTGACATAGCTTTTAATATGATAGATGATAGATTACAGATAGATGGAAGGTAGTAGCTACTTATTTAGAGCCTTATGGGTGTGTGGCCATTTATTGGATTCTGTTTGACCTAAAAGGAGACATACTCTTAAAGAAAACTGACTGCCATCTCCCAGAAAACAACTGACAAAACTTCCTCATCTAGCAATGGAGGCTCATGAGCCTTCATCATCCATGCTAGAATGTTGGATGGTTTCGTTTTATGCAATTCTTGCACAGGCAGGTGAGTTCATGAGTGTGCCAGCCCTGTCATGTCCAGAAAACACTATTTTGCTCCAGTCCTTTTAAAAAAATATTTTATTTATTGTTTTTATGTGTATGTATGTATTACCTGCATAGGTAAGTGCACCTGTGTTTGTACAATGCCCACGGAGGTCAGAAGAGGCTGTCAGATCCCCTAGATCTGGAGTTAGGACAGTTGTTATCTGCCATGTGGGTGCTGGGATTTGAACCCAGGTCTTCTGCAACAACAACCAGTGTTTTAACCATTGAGCCATCTCTCCAGCCCTGCTCCAGGCCTTCTTGATCTCTGGCTATTACACTCTTTCTACTTCCTCTTCAACAGTGGACCCTGAACCTTGTAGGAAGGGAATGTGATATAGAAATTCCATTTGTGTCTGGGAACTACATGTAATTATCCTCCTCTCTTTGACCAGTTTAGTTTTTATGTTAACTATACTCACTGCACAAAGATGTATCTCTGATGAGGTCTGAGAACTGCATTAATCTACAGATACAGAGATACAAATTTAGAGGCAGTTTGATACTATGTCCATTTAGCAAAATAAAAATAGTAGGTTCACCCACAGGGCCTAAGAACAGCACAACCATGGGTCTTGGCCACATTTATAAGTAGGAATATGTTTCCTCCTGTGGAAGGAGTGAGCTTTAAATCTGATCAGAAAGCAGTCAGTTACCCCTACATTTGTGTAATTATTGCATCTATTGGTATATCTTTATTGTGGCTCACAGGGTTCACAGGTGGGTATTCCTTTTGTTTTTCCATAAGGAGTATGCATAGCCCCTTCTACTACTGTGAAAGCAACCAAGAAAATGAATGCTGTCTTTAGCAGTAGGGTCTTACCATCAAGTTCTTGTGGGCAACCAAAGAAAACTCCTATTAAACCCTTTCATAGGTATATGTGTGTGTATTTAATGTTTCATAAAATAAACTCTATGGCTTATAAAAAGATAAAATAAGAGGACATTAATAGTGAGAGGAAATATGGGGGTCTGAGACAGTGGGAAGAGGAATTGAATCAAATGTGATCATGATACATTGTATATATGAATGAAATTGTGAAATAATAGATAAAAATACCCTACAAAAAATCCACCTCCCAGAAAGAGAGATGTTTAACCTTCAAATTGAATAGCAAATATTGACTGCATCTACTACAGAGTATAAATACTGAATTCTAAGTTTATTGCTATTATTGTTTGCACTTGTTTGTTTCAAGTTGCTTATGTTTCTCACAGAGCATTTTATTTTATAGAAAAGATATGATTTGTGTGGACACATGTTACCTAATAAAATCCAAATTAAATCAGAGGACCAGAGTTTATGTAAGAAATTGTACACCAAAATTCAGATTAAAATTTTATTGAATGTTTCATAAAATATTACTTACTTGCAGATGGATGTCAATATTTACCTTTGTGAAGTGATTTTTTTTACATATACAAATTTTAAAAATTATTTATTTAATAACTGCATAATTAGAAGAAGCATTTCATTACAACTGCAATGACATATTCAATAACAATTTCCAGAGCTAAGATGCATCTCTTTCAAAACTGGCTGTAATTTTTAAGTTTACAGTTGAATTAATACAGTTATACAATATTATACTCAGTCTAAACCCTATAAACCATAAAATTTATTGACGTTTTAACCTTTGAAAAAGATCTCCATTTCATTATGAAAATATACTGCTTCATACAGAAAAACACACTTTTAATGCAACTAATACTTAGAGGTTTGCACCTGCACTTCTGCACTTTTTGTTTATTTGTTTTGTTTTGAGACAGGGTCTCCCTGTAGCCCCAGCTGTCCTGGAACTCACTATGTTGACCAGACTGGCCTTGAACTCACAGACATCCACCTGCCTCTGCCTCCTGAGTGCTGGGATTAAAGGTGTGCGCCACCATGCCCGGCTTACTTCTGCTTTATTTGTTGTCACATCATCCCAATCTTTAGCACCATTTTTCTACCTCAATTCAAGTCATTGAAAAACAACTTGATGGTTAGACATAAAAGATAAAAGCTGCCCACTATCCCCACTTCTCTTTAACATAGTACTTGAAACTCTTGCAAGAGCAATAAGACAAGAGAAGGAAATTAAAGGAGTAATAATTGGAAAAGAAGAACTCAAATTATCCCTTTTTGCAGATGATATGATATTATACCTAAGGGACGCCAAAAATTCCATGCGCAAACTCCTAGAAATTATTAACACATTCAGTAAAGTGGAAGGTTACAAAATTAACCTACAAAAGTCTGTAGCCTTTCTGTTAGAGTATGTTAGTTTGCTTTGATAAACAGCTTTTTAGGACACAAGATGGCCTCCTAAACCCAGGAAATCAACCACACCTCTCTCACAGGGCTGATCACATGATTTATAAGAATTCTAGTCCCTATCAATAAAACAAAACTGTAAACCAAAACCTAAGCTGTCTGCTCATGTATGACCTGATCATTGTACTCTCTGCTGAATGATTTAAAAACCCTATATAAGCTCGGTATTTCCTCAATAAAGTAGACCTGCATCTCTGAACCTGGTCTCCTGTGTCTGAATGCAGCTCCGCTGACATAGTCTCCTCAACTGCCTTGGGGTTCAGGATCAGATGGTGGGGGCAGAGACCATGAAAGTGGCCCGAATGGATGGCCACAGCTGGTGCCCAAACTTGGGGCCCTCGCACACTTGAATTCAAGCAAGGAATGCTCTCTTTTCCTCCCTTTTCTCCATGGGTGATTGCTCTCATCATCCTTGCGTTCCTGTTCTTTTGGCTTCTGTCTCCACTGATCATATCCTTACATGGCTCCTGAGTCCCTCTGGGTACGTCTTTCAGGGTGAGTGACCTCCAGTATGGGGAATACTCATCAAGCTGCTGCCTGTCCCCATGCTGCAGTGTTGGTTTCTCTCCTCAGGAGCAGATGAATTAAGGTAACAGAAAAGGATTTAGCCAAAGAGCAAGATGAAGTTTTGGCTCTTGCCCCTTGGTTTGAGGAGTCCTGCTGCTAGGATCCTGAACAATGGGCTTGTGTGTTATGCTTAGCTAGAAAAAAAGAGGTCAAGGAGGGACACCCGTAAATTGGACAGTTCTACCCCATTGTAACTGCCATTCTGGCCTCTCTGCAGGGAGTTCCCCCCAATTCCCCTAAAGAAGATGATCTTATTTTAAAGGAGATAGAAAAAGAAATTCAACAGCAGGACGCTGTGGACAGCTCGCCCTAAGTGCTCCTGGTCAAAGTGAAACTAGCAGAGCCTTACTCTGACAAAAAAGCAATGTCTTCTGCTGAGGATTCAGAAAACGAGAGACTAGGGTCTGAGGGCTCCCTTAGTAAAAAGCAGGAAGTCACACCACCCTCTGCTCTGCTGTTACAGGGTGTTAGCCATCTTCCTCCATCTCATAACCTAAGTGTCCCTCAACTGATGAGTGGATAATGAAAATGTCGTTCATTTATACAATGGAGTTTTTTACTCAGCAGTAAAGAAAGATGAAATCATGAAATTTGCAGGTAAATGGATGGAACTAGAATCTGTTATATTAAGTGAGTTAACACAATCTCAGAAAAAAAATCGACATATGTTCTCCCTCATATGTGGATCCTAGGATCAGACTCTGATAAATATGTATGCAAACAGACATAACTGCAGGAACCAGGACAAGGGTAAGGAAACAGTGAGGTAAAGGAAAAGAAATAACCTGAAGGAGAAGAATAGTAGGTAACAGACCTTAATAAGGCAGATATGGATAAAAATTGGGTTAGATTAAGGGAGGGGGGAGGGAAGGGTATACGAGTAACCTAGGGGATAAATAGAAAGAAGCAGTTCAACAGAGGCAGGATCATAGGAGCAAGGGTATTAGTAAGGAAGAAAGGGGATGAAGTGCGGGCACCTTAAGTGGGAAACCCATGTTAGAGGGGGGAGACGATACAAGAGAGAAACAATGCCTAGCTAGTCACGAAAACCAGAGGGAACCATATTATTCCTACAATCTACTGAAAAATTATACATAACAGATCAAGAAATATATCTCTAGATAAGGTTTATTTGAGACCAACT
>NW_008338715.1:2587066-2587417 GCF_000622305.1 Nannospalax galili | reverse complement strand
CTGGCTGACTAGATTTACCAGAAGGGCAGACAGGGGGAATGGATGAGGGTGCTGACAACACAGTGGACAGTGACAGGGATTGCAGAGTATGGAACCTCTAGTGGGAGAGGAAGGTTGTCTATCTGATGAGTTTGTATTCATGCTCAGATGACAAGGAGCTCAGAAGGTGGGCGACTGTGACCAGTGATAGTCATGTATATAGAGATTGGAAATGCATGTGAAAATGTCTCAATGTCAATTGCCTTGGAATGAATTTTTCTGTATGAAACTGTGTGTTTTGACAATGAAGTGGAGATCTTTTTTAAACGTTAAAAACTCATTTAATTTTATGTCTTATAGAGTTTATAATGA
>NW_008338715.1:2575869-2586918 GCF_000622305.1 Nannospalax galili | reverse complement strand
AAAATTAAAAAAAATTTTAAAAAGATATTCATTTAAATCATGCTAATGGTAACTGAATATTTCAAACAACATGTTATCAGCATTACCTAAGATCACTCTGATCTTATCACAAATTGGGAAATGACATCATAATGTGGGAACATAGGCAAAGAAGAGTTTTTTGTTTTGTTTTGTTTTGTTTTGTTTTAATGAGAGAAGCAAGAAACGGAACCTGCAGCTTTCTCACTTATAGCCTGCTCTCAAAGGGACAAATCTTTTCTTGATAGACCTGCACTCAGCTCTTCACCATCTCATTACATTCTCTACTAGTAGATTCCAGCTCCATGGATCCTGCCATGTTTCATGATCTGCTCATTGGGGAATAAACATCTAGTACACGAATCTCTGGAAGACCAACCATATCTAAAGCATAGAAATATGCTAGATTGTGACCGTTTGTCTTGTGTGCTGTGCATTAGAAAAATGTAATTTCAGACCACTTCATATCTAATAAACAATCATTTTCTATGATCCTCAGGTACATTGAAGTCAGATATATATGTCACAGAATTTCAGAACTATATTTCATCATGTATTTAATTGATCCTGAAATGTAAACAATTGCCATATGTATTTCAGATTTTCCTCAGACTTCTATAATTCCTAAGCTTTCTAGTGACACATAGTATTTTTTTTCAAAAACTGAGAGATTTAAAATGCTAATTATTTATTTTGTATGACTCACCAGGTGGCCACACAGTGACAATCTGGCTGAAGTCACACAGTCCTATTAGCCAGTGAGTTACCTGGATTTGGCTGGTTTCTGACAACTTTCTCTGTGCTAGCCAGAATGACTGAGTTTCCTTCCACATGGTCTCTCTGCCAAAAGCACATGGCCCAGCCTTCTTCCAGAGTTATATAATCTTCCCCCGTGCAGAAATGGAAAGCAATCTTCAACAGTGAAAATCTATACAAGAATTTACTTGCATTCTGTGAGTTACCACATTTGGCCACGCCAAGGTTCTATGTGAGAAGGGCAGCAGGATGGAGAAACAAGAGATCCTTAGATAATCTCTCAATTTACAATAATCTACCACAGTTAAACTACTAATAGTTAATAGTAGAACTCAAATAAGAAAATGGTGAAATGAAATTATCTTAAAACCAATCTTTCGTAATATCTGAAAAAATATTGCTTAGAAAAGTATGTGAAAGATAAGCTGATTCATTATAACAGCCTGATGCTGCTATTTATGTCAAGTTTATGCTGCTGAATTCATGGCAAGAGGCTGCCCTGAGGCTAGAATCTAATCAAAGCGAAAGTGTAATGAATATTGTCTTTCTCATTACCTTAACACCTATTTACAGTTTGTTAGCAACAACCTGTGATGCTTTCAGACCAGAGATGCTGCTGTTCACCCTGAGTCAGTTACAGGCCATCGCACCTCCTTAGTGCTGCTTGCTATCAACATCCATATGTGGACAAAGGAATCTGTGACAATAAATACCCTGGCTTTCAGTTATCCCATAGTTGCTGGTTATAAATTTAAGTTCAACCCATGTCTGAATAAAAACATATGTTATCAAACACAGGAGCTTAAGCTCCATAGATGCAAAACATTGCTATGGATAAATGGTGAAACATTCTGTTGTTCTGGTTTGTATTTTACACTTTGAAGACTTAAGCAGACAGACACATGGTCAAATATACCTACTATCCTCTTATTAGAAAGCACATCAATTTAAAAAGAACAATAGAGAAAAGCATACATTCATTTAGTTCCAGGTCTGTGGTGCACAGGAGCAGTCCCTCAGGCCTAGCAGGTTGTAATAATGAGCTGGCAACATGCCTGCTCTTGCCATCTGCTGTTTTCCAGGTTTCTATCTTATCATTGCAGTGTATCCCATTAGCAAACTAGACTTTGAATTGTTTCCTTGGCATACAGAGGGCTCCTCAACCTAAGAAGAGGACAAAGAGATATCCACTACCATTTAGTTAAAAGACCATCTGCTGTAGAGAGAAGCTGAAATTCATGACCAAAACAAATGGGTAGGGAGAGGAGCAAACAAAGCCCAGTTTTATGCTATTGTTTTCCAAATTTCTTTATAACATCTGAGGGCACAGCAGTCATTTTATCATGCTCCTGGTTCTTGACTGCTTTTTAATCAGTCATTAATATTTGCAAGAGTACATATCAAATTTATTATTCCTTTTACCAAACTAAAACACATTAAATAATGTTGTATTTAAATAATCTTATTCAATGAGCAGAGAAGACATATAAAAGAGTCTAAGAAGATCAAAGAAAAACAAACGTTTGTAACTCCCAATGTATTCCTCTCTCTCTCTCTCTTTCTCTCTCTCTCTCTGTGTGTGTGTGTGTGTGTGTGTGTGCTTATATTTGGAAAATAAAATCAAGTTATGGGGTAAAGATTAAAGTAAAGTAGAACCAACCTTAGATAGCGTCAGCTTAACCAGTCAGGTTTTCTGCACACATTGGCTGAAGTGTAAAATCTTGTAGCAAGTGAGTTAGAGCACAAGAATTAAGCAGATTGGAAACTTAATTTCTATCATTGCTCTTCCTTTTTAAAAATATTTTTAGATCAATTGCTCTGCAATATGTGCTAGTTAAGATGTTATATTCCAATTTGCTGTTAAAATGCCACCACCACCAAGACTCTTTCAATTTAAAAGCTTAAGCAGTCAGATTCTTTCAGAATTTTTAAAAAGATAGTACAAAAATTTACTTTTTATTTATTCACATTTATTTGTTGTTTTCTAGTGGTTGGTGACATCTTCCTGTAGTCAAATTTACATGGTACTTGTTTAGCTTCTTCCTCAGCCTCCTGAGTCCCAGAATAACAGTTCCTTCCATGCTCACAATAGCCTTAAGAAACATTATTTTATAACAATTTAAACAATTTATTCTTACTTATAGACTAATACTGAGTATGTAGTTAATTATTGAGAATGCAGCTTTCAGAATGTGACAATATTTGTAAACCAAAAGAGTTCTAAAGAGTAAATTGTATCAGACAGTCAAATGCTACAGAGTCAGCTGAAAGAGTATAGTATATTAAAATTAGTTTAAAGAATCCCCAATATACTTCTGTTGGTGGGCCATAGCTCCTCCAAATATTCAAATACTTGGAGTCTATGTGGGACATTCTTCATTCAAACCACGTAATTATCCTCTACCTGGCCCCCATAAGCTCATAACCATATCATAATGAAAAATGCATTTTGCTCATCCTTATAGAGTCCTACAAACTCCAGGGACCCTCTTCATATGAATCTATAGCAATGGTGTAAGTATATACAAGTCCCATGCAAATTCAAGGAGACAAAAATCCCAGCATAGAACTGGGGAAATGAATAGCAGATCCCATTCTTAGCTGAAGAAATAATCTTACTGATTACTGCTAGGTGAGGTAGAGCTGATTTTCCTAAAGCAAGGGACTCTAGATAAGCTGACTAGACCCTTGTAGCTGAGTTTTCACTGAAGAACATCTGGGGATTATAAATTAACAAAATAAGCTTTAACACAGTGACAGAATGTATGAATTCCAGCAGTGGGGGACAATGGGAGGGGTCCGGTGGGTACAGGGGCATAAAGATGATTAAGATTAATTGAGTTGTTCTATATGAAATACACAAAAATTCAATTAATTTAATTAATTTTTAAAAAGTCCCTATAGTCTTTTCCAGTCTAAATACTACTCAGAATTCCAGATTCCAAAGTCTCTTCTGTGATTTAAGGCACAATCTTAACTGTGTGGAAGTAAAAATCAAAAATAAATTTCCTACACAGAATGGCACAGAACACACATGACCATTTGAAAAGGGAAGAATGGAAACAAAATAAAGAAATATCATACCAAAACCACACTGAACATCAGCAGCAGTAAGAACCCAATCCTCTTGTTCCAGCTTGGATGTCTGGGAATTTTATTCCAAAGGGCTTAGACGGCTTTGCTCCTTCAGATTTTCTGCCTGAAACTTACAACATTCTCCTTGGACTAGTTCTGTTCCATGTATATAACTCTCCTTAACATATGTCTTATGGCTATATGCCATCTACAAAATCTTGGGGTAACCACTGCCAACCATGTTTGACTTTCACAGCTTCATGAAATGAGCTTTCAGATACTCTTGGCTGTTTCATGGACTTGCCCTCTGCCTGGGAAGCTAGGCTGGCAAATTGTGGACAGATGCCTTCTCCCAGGTTTGTTTTCACCCACTTGCTCAGATCACTACAAATGAAGGGGACTATTGAAACTCCTCAGGATGGGAGGGGCAGAGAGAGTCAGTCAGGCCTTCCATCCAACCAGCTGGCCTGAATTGTACATGGGGAAGGGACTAAGGCTAGGAAGAGGGGAAGCCCAAGGGAGGGGGCTCACCTTTGCCAGCTTGGGCAGCCACTGGGAGGTCACAAGATCCCTGCCTCAATGTAGAGGGGAGCCCAACCCCACCCAAACTTCTGCAAGTAACCCCCTCTGTTACATTGCTCTGTTATGAAGCCAAAATATACTATTTAGTTTCCTAAACCATGGTTTGGGGAAATTATACCTCGTTTTGTCTTAGACATTGGGGGAGCAGGGGCCAGATGGAGTTTGATCCTTACAGAGGAATTTTAACAGCACTGAACTTTTAGGTTTTTCTTCTAACAGGGATTCTGCTATACACTGTCTTGTCTCAACGACTCCCTGAAAGTACAGAGGAACAAACAGGATGCCCTCACTGTTACATCTTCCATGACTCTATCACCAGAATGGTATGAAATTGAACACCACTGAGTTCACCTGCCAGCTTGGGATGGACCTTAGCTCCTTTCATTCACATTTCCAGGATCTTTTGTATGCTGTATTTTTCTAGGAATATAAAATTCATTAGATTTTTGCCTTTCTGAAATTGGAAATTTAGCTGAGTGGGGTCTTGCTATGAGGAGACTTTGTCCACTGTTCAGATGCAAATCTGGAGGCCTGTCCTGGATCTTATCTCATTAAACAAGAGCCTCACTTTCAGCATACTCCTTGGCTGCACTGGCTACAATAATATGAAGCCTCAAAGAGCACTTTTTCTCTCCAAACTGTGAATTTTGTATTATTCTGCCCCATATTTTCTTATCATTATGGATTTGTATAATATTCACCATTAATAGCTATAGTACAGATTCAGTGTTATGCTGTTGAGATTACCTCAACCAATGTAATTAGTCCATTTCTATTTATATACTTTTTTGAGACAGTGTCTCACTGTAGCTTCCAGTGGCCTGGAACTCATTATGCAGACCAGGCTGTTGTCAATTTCAAAGACCTGTACCTGGGTACTGGGATTAAAGATGTGCTCCATCATGCCTGGTACCAAATAGAGGATACTGAAGGTGAAAGAGAAAAAAAACAAATTACATATAAAGGAAAATCCATCAAAATTACAGCTGACTTTTCAATGTAAACTATAAAAGGCAGAAGATCCTTGACCAAAGTGTTCCCAATTCTAAATGATCATTGATACCAACTCATAATACTTTAAACAGCACAACTATCTACCACAGTAGAAGGGGAAAAATATTTATGATACATAGACTGAAAAAATTCATGTCCACCAAACCAGCCATGTAGAGAATACTCAATAGAAAGGACTGAATAAAAAATGAACACAATCAAGAGGTTATGGAGGGAAAACAAATGAAGGTATGAAGTTCAAAACATAAAAGACTAAGACTAACACAAAGAGATTAAAAAATGAAGTTAACCAATCCAGGCTTTTCAATAATAACTCAAAATATCAATGACTTTAACTCTGCAGTCAAAAGACATAGGCTAGATAAATAATAAGCAAAACCCTAGGGTGAAAGGATGGGAAAATAGCACTAAGAAATAAGCAGGGGTTGCTATTCCAGTATCTGACAAAATAGACTTCAAATTAAAATTAATCAGAAGAGATAAAAGAGGGTCAATATGTTTTGATTGTGGGGACAATTCAGAAAAAAGACATAAAAATCATGAACATATATGCAACAAACTCTGGAGCACCCAGTTTTATAAAAACAATACTATTGGGCTACAAGTTACATATTAACTAAAACTCAGTAATAGTAGGTGACTTTAATATCTCACTTTCTCCAATAGACATTGTTATTTGGAAAAATAATGAGCAGAAGAACACGTGAAGCAAATTATATCAAACATCAAGTGGGAGCTTTCATAGACTTCTGGTGGAATTGCAAACTGGTGTAATCACTATGGTAGGCAGTGTGGAGAACTCTTAATAAAAGTAAATAAGCTATGTGATCTTGTTATACCACTCTTTGAAATATATCCAATGGACTCACCCTACTGAAGAAATAATTTGACAACCATATTTGTTTCTGCTCTTTTCATAATAGCTGAGAAATGGAAACTAGAAATGGATACTGAAAATGTGAGACATTTACACAAAGTCTTTGACGTCTTAAGAAGTCAAGAACAAAATCATGAAATTTTAAGGTGAATTTATGGCACTATAAACTGTTATACTAAGTGAAATGACAGAGATGGAAAAGAAAAAAGAACTATATTCTCTCATTCGTGGATCTTAGCTTGAGTCAGGAAAGGATAGTTAGGAGAAGGGAACCATGGGTTTAAATGGGAAAAGCAGACCAAGAGAGGGTGATAGTAGGAGACAGGTGTTATCAAGTAAGAAATTGTGAAAATATGGGTGTTTGAGGGGAAGGGAGAAAGAAGAGTTTTATGAACAACCACTGGTGTAAAGCAGAAAAAAGAGCTTGAGATAGGGTGATTGTAGGAGAGAGGTGTTATCCTGGAGATGTCGACAATTGGGATACATAAACTGGAGAGGGAGAGGAGAGAAGGTTACACAGGGGGAGAGAGGAGAATGCTTAAAAATGTTTTTGGTGGGTGTTAAAAACAGAGGTAATTGTATTGGTTCAAAATTATACAGTATATATGTCTACACACACACATGTGTGTGTTTGTGTATGTGTGTAGCTGAAAGTTTTACAATAAGAAACATCCTGAGAGACAGGAGAAAACTCCTTTTGAGCTGTTGGACACAGTCTTCCATTGTCTCTCAGAACTTCATAGTAAGACCCTACTCCTGAAGTCAGAACACATATAGGATACAGGATTTGAAGCACTGGAGCTGGAATTGACCTAGACATCTCCTCCCTAGAGATTAGATCACATAATACTAGCGGGTACTCTGGAAGCTGCTAAGGTAGAAAACAAATAATTCGTCCTTTCCAGGTCAAAAGCCTAATAACAATATGGTCGACATAACAAACTATATTGGTCCACTAGTGGCACCTTTAATTTGAGGGAAATCAACAGCTATGTAATTGAGTTTAAAGCCTGCTCAACATGTCGGGGCTCATGGGTGGTACTATAAATATAGCCAAATACACGTGGCTGGAAAGGTCATAAATTCAGAGAAAAAGTTACATCTGTCACATCCCTACCAAAATGTAATTTCCAGCCATATGATAAATAAGGACCCTTATATTTACAGAGAAGTATATCTCTCATTACTCATCAAAGAATCTTATTTTAGCAACAGATGCTTCAAATATCACTGTGTATCTGTTTTCCACTTGATCTCTTTCCAATGCATCCTTCGTTCTAATTTCCATCTAGAAACATATGTGACTCACATCTAGAATGTCAGAATGATGCTTCCTTCTCTCCAGAGGCCTATATACACTTCCTTGTGATTCATTGTCACATACAAGACAATTTATTTGTTCCTAAAACACAGTATTGCATTCTTAAATAGAAATAAAAATAAATTTATGTAAAAAGTAACATGGGTATATTATTCAGAGAGTTTTAGAGAACATTTTCATGTGGACATGAAAACTCTAAATTATCACTATAATTATGTGAAACTCGGCAGCATGGATTGACTTAGTTCAAATGAAAGATAGGAAAATTTATACAAACGTTATGTCAGAATATAAAAATTTCCAGCATATAATTTTTACTTTGACAATTTATTGTTGATAAGCCAATGTGTCATGATTGGTGACTTTTCATGACAAAATTTATTCTATATACCAAATATTATATTATAAATTCAGTTTTCTCTTTCTAGCAGCATATTTGTTATAAATATTTTAGCAATAGCCAAGGGAGTCTTCAAATTTTCAATTTCAATATTTAAAAATGAGAAATGCTGAGGATTTACTTTCCCATCATTCACATAATTTGAGACATATTTGGCTGTCACAAATGGCACAGTTTCTTACTGATATTTTAAAAGTGGAGGCCAGTGGCACTGCTAAACATACCATTGTCATATATGTTATTTATATTAATGTGGCCTTAACATGCATCTTTTTAGAGATTTTTAAACCTATGTATATATGTGTACATACATGTGAGTATATGTCACATGTGTGTGGTTGCCCAGAGGGGCCAAAAGAGGGCATCAGATATCATGCCACTGGAGTTATAGAGAATTGTAAGCCACTCGACCTGAGTGGTGGAACTGAATTCAATTTCTTTAAAAGAGCAGCAAGTGCTCTTAACCACAAAACCATTTCTGTAGCTCCAAAATGCATTTTTTATCCTGTCCCTTAATTATCACCTTTGAGTACTTACTTTGAAAAGAGTTCTAACCCACTTTTGTGTTTTAAATGTAATCCCAATACCAATAAACATTTGATGTTCTTAACTTTTTTAAAGTCTGGTATATTCAGTAATGTAACTCCTAAGCTGCTTCACAAATTCTCACAATACCATCAAATTACTGTATATAATGTCAATGTAAAAATACCTAGGTAACATTTTGACCTTAATAAAGCTTTTTCTTAGAGGTTCCCCTCTCTACATCTCTCGTGTTGTGCCCCTATTATTTTAATGTTGTGATCTATATTGTGTTTGTAGATCATGTTTTACTCTGGAATCTTTCAGTAACAAAATAATTTTTCCATAAATCTAATTTAAATATCCCTCATGATACAACATTTGAATATATCAAATTTCAACACCTCATTTAACAATTTTAAAATCTAAAGTCATAGTTCAACTACACTTTAACATATATTTTGACCTGATCTGAACATTAATGTACTGTGGTTGAAAAACTGATATACAGCAAGATTTTAGTTTGTATTATTAGCTGAATATGACTTCTTCTATTTGTCTCTCTGCTTTGCATTTTCAATTTTGATTATTTTGCTAATAGGGAAATCATGAAAGTTTTAACACTTTGTTATGATAAACATGTGAACATATGCTATCATGGGGCTGGAGAGATGGTTCAGTGGTTAAGAGCACTGACTGCTCTTGCAGAAGACCCGAGTATGATTCCCAGCACCCACATAGTGGCTACAAACCATCCTTAACTCCAGTTCCAGGGGAATCTGAAACCCTCTTCTGATGTCCGCAGCATTGCATGACATCGGTGGACTCACATACATTCAGGCAATAATACACTCATACACATAAAATAAAAATGATAAAATTAAAAAAACATATGCAATCATATGTTGGAAGTTGAGTATTGTAATAAAAGTAGAAGAGCTCATTAATTTATTAATTTCATTTGGATCTTTCAAAATTACCATATATATATATTTAGAAAATCAAACATAGCCATGGCAAAGGTTTAGAAGTCCTTGTAGAAATAAATATCTCTTGATTTCTAACATAAATCAGAAGCTAGTGTAAGTCCTGCTCTGATTATTTTCATAATAAAATGTTTAAAGCCATTGATTTTTTTGTTAACATATCAATTATCACAAATGAAATACTGTTTCCTGATGTGAGCTTGTACCCATGTCAATGATCAGAAATGAAAAAAAGACATAGGCAAGGATAAGTACAGTTTTCTGGCCTACATTGACTTTGTCCTAATCGAGTCTTAGTACAGATCTGAAAGAGATCAAAATGTACAGAGGGAAATATAAAAGTGAACATTGACTTTCCGTGTCTTTTATAATATCTTTGCAGAGGCCCATTTCCATGCATCACCAGAAAAATGTATGATATGGCAGGACTGGAGATCCAGAACATTTCTAACAATAAAGAAGATTTGGGACTCTTAGAAGGAATAAACCCATCATCCACAGTCATTTATCCTGACATCAAGCACAACCCTTGGCAACCACCACCAGCAGGCAGTTTTCCTCTGGACTCTGTCTGTAGGCCTATTCAAGAACCCTTCCAACTCATGATCAAATAACTCTAGTGGGTTGTCTGGTAAAACACTTTCCATAAGAAATACTGTCTGTAAATTAGGAAAGATAATTGTTTCTTCAAATGCACCCCCCCACATGCGCGCACGCACACACACACACACACACACACACACACTGCTAAGAGTATCAAGAAGAATCTCAGAATCATGACATGATTAATGGGGCAAAATAAAACTGTTAGTATACAGTAAAGACATAGAGATATTCAAGTCACAGACAAAGAGTTCAAATTATCCTGAAGAATATAATAGCTACAAAGAATAGAGGTACTCAACTAAAATGAAACAATAATACATAAACATATGAGGAATTCAATGAGAAAATAGAAAATATTTTTTAAACACAAAGCTAAAGAGTACAACACTGAGTTTATTGTTTTAACGGATAATTTCAACAGAACATTTTGTATATGTGTCAGAAGATGAAATAAAGTCATTAAGTTAAACATACATCATTTAAAAATATCAGAGAAAGTAAAGACAAACGGTATAAAAAAAAACCCTACACTCCATTATGAGAAAATCAAGGGCAGCAATATATATATGGAAGAAAAAAGAAACATCTACAGAAGGATAAGAGAGAGGTAAAATGAGGAGACACATCATTTAGATAAGTAATGATGAAACACTTTCAAAATCTGGTGATGGAATTAGCATTATAGAAACATCAGATGTTTTGTGGGATACTATGTATCCACAGAATACAAGAATGATTGAGCAAATGCTAATGAACCAATATAGTGGACGACTTGGAAGAACAAAGGACACAGATAATGTTATTATTTCAAAAGATAAAAAAATGAATACAGTAAAATTCAACTCCCTCCTATGACAAAATTTCTGAGTATCATAAAAATAGAAGGAACTTT
>NW_008338715.1:2573512-2575815 GCF_000622305.1 Nannospalax galili | reverse complement strand
ATATATCAAAAGCTCACATTTAACATTGCAATCAATAGTGAAAAGCTGAAAGTTTCTTTGTTAGGAAATGGAAATTGACAAGGCGGCCACCTTTCAACCCTTCTGTTTTTCATAATACTGAGACGTATTCAGAACAATTTGAAGAAACAAAGGAGATGAGAGAGAGATAGAGGAGAGAGAGAGAGAGAATACAAGTGAGAATTATTGAGCTAAACTTTGTTTGCAGTTGTCATGATCTTATGTGAAAAACCCTGTTGATTAAATATATAAACACATTGTTGTGATAACTAGACCAATACAATTTCAAAATATAAAATTAATATGCAAAACTAGTAACATTTACCAATATTATCACATGATAGAATTAAAGAAATTAAATAATGATTATTTATGACAGGTACAAAAGAATTATATGTTGAGTAATGAACTTAGCTAGGAAGAACAATTTACATACTGTAAAAAATAATGAAAGAGGCCAGTAAGATGGATCAGTAAGTAAATATGTGTACTGAAGTGTATTAATATTGTTAATGTGATCTTAACCACAATAAGTTATACATATTAAAATCAATTCTTAGCAAAATTGCAATGCCTATATTAATATAAAAATAGACATAAAAATATATATTAAATTTATTAAAACTATAAAGGCCATGAACCATCAAAGTAATTTTGAGCTTCAAGAAAGAACATAGCTTGAGCCGGAGAGATGGCTCAGTGGTTAAGCAGTACTTGTTGCTCTTGCAGAAGATCTGGGCTCCATTCCCAACTAACAACTAACCATTGTAGCTCCAGCTTCAGGGGATCTGTCAGCCTGTTCTGGCCTCCTTCAGCATTGTACACATGGATGCACTTACATACTGGCAAAACACTTATACACATAAAACAAAAATAAATTATTTTTATAAAGAAAGAACATAGCTGTAAGAGCCACACTTATTAATTTCAGAATACATTATAAAGTTCCTTTAGTGAAAACAGTATATCTAGTGTCATAAAATCAGGCATGTGTATGTAAGGAATTGACTTCTGACATGGTTTAATTAAGAATTGATGAAGTCATTAGTTTTTCTTTAAAAATTATCATATACTGTATCCATGTTCACCAAACAACTCTCTTCTGTCACCTTCCCACTATTCATCTTATCTCCAAATGTCCTCCCCTTTTACTTTCACATATGTATATATACATATACATATATATCTATTCACATACATATGCATGTATTATACATAAGTTTAAAATAAATGAAACACAAGCTTCATTAAAATCATGGTAATACACAGTTTTACAGGGTGCCATATGATATGCTACCAATTTTCTCACTGATGATGAATGTCTCTCAGAAATCCCATGAAAAGACTTGTTTTTGCTTTTGGTTGTTTGTTTCCATCAAGAATTTTTTATTGAATTGTGATTTTCATACAATTAATCTTAATCATTTTAGACTCATTCTCTCATCTGCACCTCCCCCCCAGCCACCCCCCACCTGATTTCATACATGTCAAGTCCTATTGACTCAAGTTTGTGTACCCAGATGTCTCTGGATGTGAGTTTATCCAATGTACTCTAGTGAACCTATCTAGAGTGACTCCCTTAACTATCATCTCTACCTCACCCAGCAGTATTTAGCTGCCAATAAATCCTGGGCTAAGTTTGGGGTCTCCTGACTATTTCCTCAGTTCCATGCTCAGTTTCTGTCTGATTGATGTTTTGTGGTTCTTGATAGTTATTTTTCAGGAGGTGCACATGTTTTTATTGTTTCAAAACCCATAAACAATGATGCTACCTTGGTTAAACCACAAAGAAAATGTTTTCTTGAAAAATAGAATATTTTCAGTTGGAGAAAGGGAGATGAGAAAGGAGAATAGGGGTTAAAATGACTAAAATTCAGTATAAAATTATAAAACTGTCAGATAATAAAAGAGCTTAGTCATTCTAAATACAACAATAAAATGGGACAGGAAATTCTCTATAATTTAATTGATTTTTCATTCTGGATGAGCTTCATGCCTTCCAGTTTGGTTTTCTTCTCAATAACTAAAATGAACAATGCCTTTGTTCAATAATGTGACAATACAGTTATAGGGATACGAAGCAATGTTCTAATAAAAGTAGTAAAATAGCATATTACATAATTAAATTCTGTGAAATTTCTATAGTAATAGCTTAACCTAGTATTTAACAGAAATTTCTTCATTTTCACTGTGCTAGTGGGAATGGCTGTCATGTAAAGGAAGACTGCCAGGATTGGTTTTCTACATAATTAATGAACTTGGAAAAGTTTAAATTCATTTTTTTA
>NW_008338715.1:2550916-2572035 GCF_000622305.1 Nannospalax galili | reverse complement strand
TTTTTTTAAAGATTTTGTATAATCTAATTGAACAATAGTTTATATCATTTCTTGTCAATAAGTTATTTATGTATAGCCTGGACTATTAACAAGAAATATTAACTCTAATTTATTTGTGGCTATTCTTACACCACTTTCTCTAGAATTCTTTGTGAATTGTTCTTTCATGAACATGTGATCTGCTAGACTGCCTTTCATCCTTCTGTCATTCTTGCTCAGTATAAAAGGGTTATTCTATTAACACTTGTTTAATGAGTGTATGCTATAATAAAAATTAACTAACAGTATTTGTAAATCACTATTTAAAAAATATTTTATTTTTATGTATATGTGTGCATTGCCTGCATGTAGGTAAATGCACCCGTGTCGTGCAATGCCCACAGAGGACAGAAGGGGCTGTCGGATCCCCTGGAACTGCAGTTACTGACAGTTGTTTGCTGCCACGTGAATGCTGGGATTCGATCCTAGGTCTTATGCAAGAACAACCAGTGTTCTTAACCACTGAGCCATGTCTCCAGGCCCCATTTTTCTTTTTTCAATCTAAAAATATTTTAGTTATTATTCTTTTATGTGTATGACTATACTGTCTGCATGTGGGTAAGTCCACTATTGTCAGTGCAGTGCTCATGAAGACCAGAAAAGGGCATTGGATGCCCTGTAACTGGAAGTATGGACAGTTGTTAGCCTACATGCTGATCCTGGGAATCAAAACTGGGTCCTCTGCAAGAGCAACCATTGCTCATAATCTCAGGTATCTCTCCAGCCCCATGAAACACTGTTTTTCATTATTATTAACATCATATGTTTATAAAGACTCACTCAATTTTATATTTATTTACATGATGTTAATACACAGTTAAATAGATGTAGCCTGAATCGAATGATTATAGATCAAAGAATGAATAGCTTTATAACTATCCAGGAAAGAAAAATGCACAATATAAAACAAATTAGGACATTAATTTTGGAAAGGACAAATCACATCAAATATTAAATCTCATGTTGGTACCAATTTTATTTTATTTTGACATTTTTATTGAGATTTTAATTTCATACATTTCCCACCCAAATCCAGAGCCCCCTTCCCTCATCCATGCCTCCCCGATTCCCCCACCAAACCCTATGTACTCTGCCATACATGTTGAGTGCTATTCATTCATACTCTCCCACACTAAGCAACAATCAGTCTCAAGTAGTTATTAATCTAGTGGTGGCCTGACACCTATTTCTCACCTCACCTCACATGAGCAAACCTTCAGTGACCTGGAGTCTTCCACCTCTCTCTGTTTACGAACCGGCCCTGGCTTTATATTCTTAGCACCAACTTTTGTAAAGGTAACACTTGATCTGCAAGTTAGACCACAAAATCTGATTCATGCCTGTACCAAGTGTGTGATTTTCTTTATGGTGCTTCATTATCATTCCTGCTGTGCTTTACTGCTTTTATTTACTGACACATTTTAGCTACCAATCACAGCATAAAGAATTTACATGTTTCATTCCTGTAATATCTAACAATAAATTGAATCCCTATGAGCTAGCATATTATTGTCCAACTGCCCTAATTTATTGCATATTTCTATCATATTTATGTTAAACTGTTCAAACCTCTTTTACAATTAGTGATCTAAACTTATTTGTTGCAAATCTGAGTTATCAAAACACGTTGTGACAGGAGATGTGCAAGACACATGCCTATGAATAAATAAATTTGTAACACGTTTGTAAAAAGGAATAGTTAAAGATAACACACAATGAAATATAAAGGTTAAAAACACACAGACGATTCAGATTTATCTCTAGATAAATCTGCATCTGGATAAAGTGCATACAGTCAATAGACTTCATATATTTTTCAATGTTCATGATTCATGTGTTAAGTTATTTATTATATCATGTAGGATAGAGGGAATGTTTGTTTTCTTTAAGTGCTCGTTAATCCTCAGTGTGTATGATTCTATGTGCTTGTATATCTATCTATACATGTATATATTGTTACTGGCACTCATGATCACTGTTTCTTTTCCTTTTAAATAAATTCTCCCTATGATATGAGGTTTGGAACCCTGGATTTCTGGAAATTATCATGGAAATGTTATTTTTTCCATAATCCCTTTTCAGAAGCTTAGCATTTAATTCATATCCTTTAAAGTTGATTAGAAGCTTGAAATTTATACTCAGTGAAATGAGTATTGTATAGCTGCAACTAAAGCTCTGATACTATCAGATTTACATTTTGAAGTTAATATTTTACTGCTAAAAATGTCAGTGACAACAGCAAGCATCGTTTTATAGAATTCTGTAAAGATGTTGCTACTTTACTGATGGTTAGATGTTATTTTTTCTTGGTGTATGGTTTAGGAATGAATAGAGATATAAACAAGAAACTTTTCTATATATATTGGAAAATTAATATAATGTGAAACACTTAGTCATTTTTATTCAACATCATAGACCCATCACAAGCTATATTCATCTTTATTACAAGACGTTGATAAGTATCATTTTAACTATATGACATGTTAGGAGGCTAAATTCCTGTCTTTAGTGAGGTTCACGGGTCTCCCAATACTTTTGTCTTGTGTTGATTAAGCCAATCACAGGAAAAGAAAGCAAAGATGGCACTGAAAATTATATTATATTTATTTATTTTAGGGAATTTTACTAAGTGGTTTTTTTATATAGCCTTTCACTACATTGCCTAAAATTTAGTCAGATGATCTCATCCAGTGCAAAAAATGCAAGGAAGGAAAATAAAATGTATTTGAATGCCAAAAAGAAATGGAAATTGTTTGATAAAATGTTTTGTAGGCTCTATCAAAGAAAAAGATTTCAACCATGAATGGAAGAGGCCACTTGACTGAGAAACAGACTGGACAGTTAGATATTGTGAAGAGGATATTTGTTAATCTGTGGAGAAACTTGGACTGGAGTTAGAGGTCTTGGAATTTTATTATAACTTCATAAAAGAGATATAAATCAAGTTACATTCATTTAAATACCCAAGGACATTAAAGTTGTATTTTTAATGAGGATATCTCACATGATGTGAATATTATCAAAAATAAAACAACAAGAGAATTCGGAGTGGATTTAGATGATTATAATTTTTATTTTGTGATTAAACAATACTGTTTGATTTGAGATTTAAAGGACAGTATTTATAAAGGTTAACCTCACATTATAGGGTTCTTGATTCCAGATTGAGGAAGATGCACTTATCTCCTCAGCAATAGGAATATATTGCAAGTTTTAAGAAAGTAATATTACAAGATGACAGTGATGTTTTGAATATGTTACTATGGAAACGTAAGGAAGAACTTATTAAAGTTAAAAATTGGCTTTCTGGGATCCATTTATATATAATAGAAACAAACGATAATGAGTATCTTTAGAAAGCATGAAGCACTTAATGGGAAATCTGAAAAAAGGAAAAGGAAGCAGAAATAGCCCGGGATAGGAGAATTAACACATTAAATAATAAAAACCAAGAAAGCATGTTTTAAAGAAATTTTTAACGGAATATTTTCCTATCTCTGTGTACGCCATCTCCAGAAAACGGTATGAGATAATGACATGCAAATTAGAACATTTGAAACTAATTCTTGAGCTTTCAGACATTTCTGAGAGTTTTATAGATAAGTCCAGGATTTTTACTGGTGATTAATGGAAAGAGTAAAAAATAACATTTGTAATTCAAATTTCCAGAAATTTTGTAAGAAACTACATATATTACAAAAACAGAACTTTAGCAATTACATAAACTTTTACCTATTAAATGTCAAGAAATTAAACAACAAATCATGCTCATAATTTAGAAGAAAAGATTTTATAAAAATCAAAGAAAATTAATTAGATAAAATATGAGATAGAGAACCAGAAAAAAGTCAGAACAGGGCAAATTTAAAATGTTCATATTCATATCAGAGTCCATTTGGATTTCTTAATGAGAGCTTCCAAAGACAAAGAGAAACCCTCCTTTGGATTCTGCCTCATTTTTCTTTTGTCTGCCAAGCCTGGAGTTGAGTGATGGACTCAGGATTTGTTTTCAGGCATTTTGATAGCAATTGGCGTGTCTAGAATCAGTGTCAGCCCCCTCTCAAAAGCTTCTAGATAAGGATGAAAACAAATTTAGCCAACATTTCAGAACAATAGTGGGTTGTCTCCCTTAGTTACAGGTGGGCACTACAGTATTGCAGACCAAGGTTTGAAGTCTTATATCTGAGCAGCAGTTTCTGCTTAGAAACAAAATCATCAATGACATATAATTGTGTACATAACAGTTTATATGGACGTAAGCCTAATGTCTAGAAAGTGTAATCCCTTGAACTCTTAAAGAAATATACTGATTGAACCGGGAGTGGTGGCACATGCCTTTAATCCCAGCACTTGGAGGCAGAAGTGGGCGGATCTCTGTGAGTTCAAGGCCAGCCTGGTCTACATAGTGAGTTACAGGACAGCTGGGGCTAAAAGGAGACCCTGTCTCAAAAAGACAAAGAAAAAGAAAAAAAAAGAAGAAGAAAGAAATATACTGACCACTTTAATCTTTGATTACACTTTCCTTTTGGGTGTTTAAGATCATACACTTCACCCAAATAAACCAATTTACTTTTACTCTTTGGGTCCTTAGAGGATCTGTTCCTCAGGGGTCACATGGACTTGGGAGGATCCCCTGCCTCCTTTCTTTTACCAGTTCCATCTGTGTGAAAGTCAAAGGTCCTTCCAGACCATGGCTAGTGTCATTGGAATCATGAAGGAAATGTTTCCTCTGAGTTGACACTCCTTTTTGTAGACTGGACACTGGTTCAAGTCCATCTGGAGGGGTCTCCATGGCTTCCGTGAACAGGAGGACAGGTATCTCACCACAGTTACAGGACATTTTGAGAGATGCTGCATAGTTCCCTGGAACTTAGTCAACCTTGGAGAGCAAGGAGCAAAAACTGTCATTTAAGTCCCGCTGACCATATTAGTATAGGCCTCAAAGTATCACTGTTAAACATCCAAAAAGATTAGTTCCAACAGTCTGGTACTTTAAAAAAAAAATATTTTATTTTACTTTATTTTTTAAATTTATTTAATAACCACATGATTAGAAGAAGCATTTCATTACAGCTTTAACATATTCAATGTCAATTTTCAGAGCAATATCAATTTTCATAAATGGCTATAAATTTCTAGGTTCACAGTTGAAATAACACAGTTATACAATATTGAAATCAGTATAAGTCCTGTAAGACATAAAATTGAATGAGATTTTACCTTTAAAAAAGATCTCTATTTCATTTTAAAATATACTGTTTCCTACAGAAAAACTCATTTTTAATGCTACTAACACTTAGATGTTTGCACATGCATCTCTAATCTCTATGTATCTGATTATTACCAGTCACAGTCAGTTACACGCAGATCCTTGGCACCTTAGTATGGATATAAAGTAATCAGGTAGATTTCAATTATAAAGTTTATCACCTCTCCTAATTTACATAAAGTAAGATTTTATGCTTCCTCCTCAAATATAACTCATTTTTTTATTTGTTGATTTTTTTGTGTGTTTATCATCCGGAACATCCCAAACAATCTTATTCAACTATATACTGACTTCCCAAATGGTACCCTCCCATAGCCTTCCCCTGCTCCGCACTGGAGCCCATATACTCTGTCATCCCTGTTACTGTCCAGGACGTTTTCAGCACCCCTAGCCATTCCCTTGCTTGTCCATCTGCTGAATCTAGTCAGTCTATCCAGAGATCCTTGTTTTAGGAAGACCAGCTGTTCCTCATCTAGCAGCAACCTGTCAGATATTTCTGAGAGTTTTATAAACCTTGTAATGCTAACTACTCTTGCCTTTACTTCTTTTTCACATCCCCTAGTCTCCAGTCAAGGACTCTCCTTTCTCCCTTCAGATAAAAGTTATGCAATTTGTGAGTCTTTTAGATAAACACCCTGAAGGGGTACTCCAATTGCCTCACCCCGCATCTCTGTTCAGAATGGAAGAAGCCAGAGGCATTTGCGACCATTCCCTATCAGCAATCTGGATAACCTCTTCAGAGGGTGGTGTGGTAAGAATAGGAGGTGGGAAGTGGCTAGGCAGTTAAGGTAAAAAAAAAGACTTGAAAGAAAAGTAACCAGTTTCTTGGCTAGAAGTCAAAATGTCCCTGGGCCTCTTAGCAACATACTATGTTCCAAAGGCCAAACATGTCAGAAGTATTTGGGAGCTCTTATCTAATCCCTAAGAATTTTGGGGGTTACCTCTTCAAAGGGGGGAAATTTTAGAGTATAAAAAAGCCCCTTTATAAAAGAAAGAAATAAATGAAGGAAAGAAAAGAAAGAAAGAAAGAAAGAAAGAAAGAAAGAAAGAAAGAAAGAAAGGAAAGAAAGAAAGAAAGAAAGAAAGAAAGAAAGAAAGAAAGAAAGAAAGAAAGAAAGAAAAAGAAAGAAAGGGAAAGAGTCATGAAGTCAAAAAAAGTGATGGGGAGATATGGGAGGTGTTGGAGGGGAGGGAGTCGGCATGGATTTGATCAAAACACCATATATTCATATATGAAATTCTAAATAAAGTTTTTTTAAGTTAAAAAAATATGAGACAGAGATATGGAAATAGTCAATAATTCATATTCTTGACTCCTAAAAGAAAAATATAAAGATAACTTACAATTTAAAATTAAGAAAAAATGTAATTATAAATATAGAAGTGGATATTTGAAAATTGTATATTCTTGTGCTTCAAATATAGAAAGTTTACTAAAGTACTATATTTTCTACAAAATGTTTTATCACTTTGTCCTAAAAATTTAATAGAAAAAAAAGGGATTCAAAACTGAAAAATGGAAACATAAGTCCTATGTCAATCACATCTATTGAAAACAACTTCGAGGGCCATTTATTGGTTTGATCCACCAATTACTTGGAAAGAGATGTCTTTTACTTTGTAGAAGTTGTACAAGGTAGTTTTTTTTTTAATTTCAAATTAGTCTAATACATTTTCAAGCATTTTTATCTTGTGCATATTACCAGGAAATCGAAAGATTAATGATTATATAAATATTATCTAATTATAGCATAACCAAAACTTAGCAGAAATTTGAAATTATATTGCAAGATAGTAATCAATTAAGTTAGAAATTTAATTTGATCACTTCGATACCTTTCTTAAGCTATCAATAAACTTCCAATAAATTTAAAACATTCCATTAGTAAATTGAGTACATAGTCTAAGGTAGCTCCTAGTATCCACCACTTTATCTATATATATATATATATTTTCCTTTTTAGACAGGGTCTCCTTGTAGTCCCGCTGGTCTGGAACTTGTTATGTAAAGAACATAACCTGGTTCTCACCGAGGTCCACCTGTCTGTGCCTCCCTAAAGTTCTGCACCAGTACAAAGGACTTAATAATTTATATCTTGATAAACTTGACCAACCACTAAACATACATAACTGTTCCAGTTAAGTAGAAAAGCAGGTTTCATGAATCTGTCTTATACAATGCTTTTTTGTAAATGTGGGTGCAATCCAGTAAAATAAATAAGCATAGCAAATCAGTATAAGGAAAATGTTTATTGCAAAAAGTATCTATGTGAATGTAAGGCACATAATGAATGTCAGTTCATCAAAGCAGTCATGAAAGAACAATTAAAAAACTGGGGCAGGAGGAAAGATGTTGCCTTCTGGCAGAAATGCCCAAGATATTTTTTAATAATCATAATATGACTACCAAAGCTGAAAGGAATGAGACTTGAGAATATCTGAAATTATTATAAAAACCAGGATGATTTTTGTGAGAAAAAAACGATGCACACAGTTGTCCAAGAAAGATAGTCTCAATGTAAATTAGATCAAATGCTGGGTGGATTTTGAGATATTGGAGTAAGAAGAAAATGTTAGTTTATTTTACTGAATGATGAGGACATAATACTTCAGGAGAGCTTCACGCTGTAGCATGAGCACGAAGGAAAGAAAATAAATCAAGTACTCACTTCAGTACTAATGCATGATTTTACTACTGCAACTGCCATTTATTGCCATCAGAATTTCAGAATGAAACCGTAGACAGCATACAAAAGCATAATTAAGATTTTAAAGACCTGTGCACAAGTTTATGTTTTCCATATTGTAGAAATGGGGGAAGAGCAACAAATGAAGATGTATAAGTGAAATAACTTCTTCCAAAGACATTCAATATTAATAAAGTGTTAAAATAGCTTTTAAAACTTGTTAAAATATTTGGTAGGTACAAGAGACAAATTAAAAATTAATATTGAAACTACCAAATATACTTAAAGGTAAAAGTACTTTGAGCTAGGGAATATGTTAAACTCTCATCTTTCTTGACATAGAATGAATTTGTACTGTAAAAGTTAATAAATTAATAAATAGAGAAAAATAATTTACTTAACACAATGAGATTAATATATCATCCATTAAATTATTCCATTAAAATGGAAATTGATAAGAATAATTTGCCATTAGAAATGAATTTAAGAATATATTGCACTGTAATTTTTTTCTTTTTTGGTATTATTGATGCTTGAACCCAGGGCCTCACATGCCAAGTAGGTCCTGTTCCACTGAGCTATATCCCCAGGCATATGCAGTTAGTTTTAAAACCAATCCTTGTAAGTACTTACTGTAGAATACATTTATAATAAAATGAACTAAATGCGTGAGTATATGTGTATTCCTGCTGTTGTGTAATAATTATTCTACTCTGTCCTATAGTTATTAAGCAAATACATAAGAACTGCAATCTCCTTGGAGAGATTTAATAGGGAAACAAACATAATCTATGAATGTTCAAGTTTATCTCTTGCATGATCCAGAATCAAATATTCCTATTCTGTTGAATCCCAGATTATATATGCTCAAAGTTTTCTACTTCTCCATATTAGTTTAAGATTCATGTTTCTGCATCACCGTTGTAATTGTATCTATACAGTGAACTTTATTTGTGCACTAATATGTTCCACCACAGATGTAAACTCATTATGAAGTCTCTCAGACCTCCAAAGTGTAAGCAATACTTCCTTCAGATACATCTCCCTATCTTTACTAATTTTTTTCAGTTCAATTCCTTCTATTCATCTTTTACTTACTTAAGAGAGAATGGGAAAATTTTCATGAGTTCTTTATGAACCAATGATGACTTTAGCATTATACCCAGTACAATTCTTCTAATAGCTGTTAATTGATTGGCATGCTTTCAAAGTCTAATTACTTGCTGTGCTGGTTTGAATGAGACATGTCTTCACAGACTCAAATTGAACACATGGCCCCAGTTGATGATGCTGTTTGTGGAGGTTTAGGAGGTGAGGCTTTGCTGGAGGAAGCATAATATGTCACTGGGGGTGGACTTTGAGAGCCCATAGCTTTACTTCATCTCACCCCTCCACCCTCCCTCCCTCCCTCCCTCCCTCCCTCCCTCCCTCTCTCCCTCTCGCCTTCCCTCTGACCTTCCCTCCCTCTCTCTCTCTTTCTGCTCCCTATTTCCCATTGGAAATATGAGCTCCCTGCTTTCAGCTTTTGCCACCATGCCTTCTGTTTCCTGCCAAAACTCTCTGGCATGATAGACCTCTATACCTCTACACTGTAAGGTGTAAGGTCAAATAAACTATTCCTTCTAGAAGTTACCTTGACCTAGGTGTTTTATCATAGCAACAGAAAACAAATTAGGATACTTGTTTTATGCATGAGTATAGTAATACTATGGGAAGGGCAATGGAAAATCCTCAGTAACTTATTTCAAACACTGAATTCTCCTAGTTTTATATAGAATAGGAATATTTATTGTTTATTGGCTTTTTGTATAAATAAGGATTAACTCAGTAAAATAGATAGCATTTTTATTTTTTATTTTTATTTTATGTTATGAGTGTATTGACTGAATGTATGTAAGTGCACCAGTGTCATGCAATGGCCGCAGAGGCCAGAAGAGGGAGTCAGATCCCCTGGAACTGGAGTTTGGATGGTTTTTAGCTGCCATGTTGGTAATGGAATTCGAACGTGGATCCTCTGCAAGAGCAGCCAGTGCTCTTAACCACTGAGCCATCTCTTCAGCCCTAATAACTTTTTTTTTTTCCGTTTACTTAGTAGCCAGCAATGTATCGTGTATCTACAGAAGAAAACAAATTCACAGGTGCACAAACATGTCCTTTCTCCTTTGAAATCACATGAACAGAATATAGTAGTGCATGCCTGTACTCATAATACTCAAGAGAATCATAAGTTTGGGGTCAGCCTGTCTTTGAAAACTAGGCCTTTAAAAATATGCTAATTAATCAAAAAATATAAAGGAAAAAGAAAAAAGAAAAGAATGATAAAGGAAAATAAATGCTTTAGAGTGACATGTTATAAACATCATTGCTATAAATTAAAATAATTAAATTTCTTGAACTTATTCACTGATATTGCATTTAGGACTCTTGATCAAGCGTTTGGTTTGTATATGTGTACATGTTCATTTATGCTTATACACATATGTGACCATGAACGCACACACACATGTGCGTGTGTGTGTGTGTGTGCATGTAGGTACCACGTTAAACACAGGGTATCTTTCTCAATCTCTGTCCACCTTCATTTTTGAAACAGGGCCATACTGACCATAGAGGTCACAGAATTTACTAAATTAGATGGCCAATGAGCCCATGGATAATTCTATCTCTGCCTCCTAGTACTGAGATTACAGACCCATGCATTTTCTTAAGAAGACATTAATAATCATCTTATCCCCCCAGATATGGCAAAACGGTTGAGAAATAAATGATTCCACCTATGTCTAGATTGACAATCCTAGGAGTTTCTTGGTGATAATGGAACACAGATGAGAAAATCATTTACAAGAGCATAAGTGACACATAGACAGCTGTTAATGGAGAAGCCCAGCTCAGTGCAGCTAAGAAATCATAAAAGTTGTATCCCCAGATTTCCCTGTATAAATCAAAGGCATTTCAGCTAAACTACAAGTCTCTTATCCAACAATAGTGATCAGTAGTAGGATTAATGAAGATTTGTTCTTTGCAGAGTAGAACAAAATATATTCTTGTCTTCTCCAAAAGCTTTTACTTCCAATAATTGTTGCTAGATACTATATGAAAAATATCCCAATATTTCACTGGCATCTTACTGTGTAGTGTTATTTTTCTAAATGGACATTTAAAGAGGAAGTGGTGATAGCCTGGATAAACTACAAAGTTGTTTACAGCCCTGTAAATAAAAAAAGGCATGGCACAAGCATTGACTTGGTGTTTAAGAGCACTTTCTGCTCTTTCAGTTGAGCAGGATTTGGTTCTCAGTACACCCATGATGGCTCGCAACTACAACTCCATTCCCTTGGTACCTGATACCCTCTTCTGGCCTCTGTAGGCATCAGGAATACACATGGTTCACATACATGCAAGGAAAACAATCATATGTATAAAAAACAGACATGATGTTTGATGGATTTCTGCATTCTAAAGTGATTGTAATGGACTTGGAAAACATTGCATATAATATTGGACAACTTCGAGTGCAGAGGCAGTGCCAAGTAGAGGTTTGGATCACATTATGAATGTAATTTAAAGGCTAAAATTTAAGAAGTTATTAAAGAATTAGAGGTCACAATGATAGATAAGAAAGTATAAATGAAACTGATATATGAAACCTGAGGATATAGCTCAGTGACACAGTGCCTGCCTAGGATGCTTGAGTTGTAGGTTCAATACTGAAAAAAAAAAGAGAAAAATAATATGAGAATTAGGAATATATTAGAGGAAGACAGTATAAAAGCAGGACAGGCATGACATATACATACTTAAGTACACTGGAAGCTGACAAACAAGACCATATCGCATTGAAGCTTCTGGGCTAATTGTGGCCAATACAATGAAACATTTGATGAATTATAATAAGGAATACTTAGAATATGTGTGTTGAAAACAAACCCAGAAATGAAATTGTCACTTCAAAATGCCAATTGTTTTTTTAAATAAATTTTATTATTTTTATTTTATGTGTATGAGTGTTTTGCTTGCATGTATGTAAATGCACCAGTGTCATGCAACACCCATGGAGGTAAGGAGGGTGTCAGATTGCCCTAGAACTGGAGTTATGGATGGTTGTTTGTCTCCATGTGGGTGCTGGAAATCAAACCCTGGTCCTCTGTAAGAGGAGTCCGTGCTTTTAACTGCAGAGCCATCTCTCCAGCAGCACAACTGCTAGTTCCTAAGATACTGTTTTGTGTTCCTTTAGCCATAGATATAGTATATACATAGATTCCAGTCAATGGAAGACCTTGATTTCAAGCAAGAAGAAGCTGCAATTTTCTTCTCTAAGGGTGTAGTTAATATTTATTTGAACTGACACTATGACTACCCTTGCATTATTGGATCTTGTTATTCTAGAGGGTCAAAAGCTAAAAAGCATTTCACCACATTGATAGGAGCCATCGACTTTCATACTTTGTATTACAGAATGTAAAGAAGAATGGGTACCCAGAAGATGAGCAACTGTATGAAATTACTTGTTGTATCCATGTCTAAGATTAATCTTGTGTATATAATTTGGGTAACATTAAACCTAAAAGAAGAAAATGACTAAAGGAAATGATGGTAAGGACAAATTTCTTATTCTTCTAGCCAAAGGAAAAGGAATCTAAAATGGATGGTAATGAAAATTAATTGGTTACAGCTTAGGAAGTGATTACTGTAACAGAATGTAATAAAAAAAAATCACTTCCTTCCTATGATTTTTCCTACAATTCATGAAGACTCTACTGCTTTTGTTTCTACTGGAAGCTGAAGCTTATTCCAGGGAGCAGTTGCTTTATCAGAAACCTCTTACAGGTCACACTCACTTGACTCATTGCTTACCCTCTAGACAACTCTGTGAGAACTGTTTTAAAATGCCGACACCTCATCAATATGCATATTTCTCACTGTGTTCCAGAAGACACTTTGTAGACACTGAGTTTCTTCAGTCATCTCAGAATTCTGACCAATATCCAAACAAAGACTTTAAGGCCATTTGAAACATTGTGATAACTGTTCACTATATATTCCAGTATAAATGGTACAGGGAAGAACATATCATACACAGGAAAATCTGTGTGATAAAAGATGAATAATTTCCACAGAACCAATTTATATAAAGACTACTAATTTTTCAAACTCTGATTTACCATTTTATCAAATTGGGATCAAAACTGAAATGCCTTGTACCAGTTTTTTATTCTGACCATTGAGCCAAGAAAAACATATTTGAATAATGATACTTCTGAAAATGTCTGAAGATATTATATTGATTTACAAAGTAATTGCTTGTTCACTAATATCTTCTTCACCTTGATATTATTCATGGTATAATTGTATGTGTTTCTTTTCCTGTTACTGTGATCAAATGTCCTGCAAATGCACTTAAGTACAGAGGGTTTATTTGGGCTCACATGTCAATGACATAATCCATCATTGTGGTGGAACCATGGCAGCAGATTTGAGATGCTGATCACACTGCATACATAGTCAGGAGACAGACGGAGATGACTACTGCAGCTATGGTTACTTTCTCCATTATCTTCAGTCTAGGACTCCAGCTCATGAAATGCTAACTCCCGCAGTTAAAAGTATATTTTCAACTCAACTGATTCCATATACTTCCTCACATGCATGTCCAGAAGATGATTTCCCAGGAAATCTAGAGCCTGTCAAGCTGATGAACAGTCTTATAATACATTATTATTTCTAAAATATTCAAATGATTATAAAGAAATATATCACAATGGTTTGCATTAATGCATTCACATAAAAACACATAAATGTCATGGATATATTCTCAAAGACAAAACTTATAGTGCAGTAATACATGATTTGAAAATATAATGTGTGGAACCAAATACTTCTCTGTGTTGGGGCAGAGGAGAAAAGCAGAGTAATAAAAGATTATGAGATCCTTTTAGCCTCTCAGGTGGACAGAGCTGAACTCCTCAGGCCCCTCAGTGGAGTCATAGATTTTTATGGACTCATTATGAGCTCTAGCCTTTGACCTATATAGAGCTATATTAATTATCTGTCTGGTGTATTTTAAACAAATGATATAATAGTGTTTGAGGTCATTATTCTAACTTATCATGGCATTTAAAAAAAGATGAGACAATTAGCTATAAACAAAGAACACAGTGTGAACAGTCTCAGATGTGCCAATAAGTACTAGCATAAGAACATGGAAGGCAAAGCTGTCCTATTATAGCTTGGGAGGAAAAGCAAGGGGAGCTGGCACCTCCAAAGTATGAATTCCATTCTATCCTTAGAGCTTCTATTGTTGGAGCTAGAGAGATTGCTCAGTGGTTAAGAACACTGACTGTTCTTGCAGAGGACCCAGGTTCGATTCCCAGCACTCAATGGCAGCTATGAACCTTCCTTAACTCCCATTCTAGAGGAATCCAAAGCCCTCTTCTCCCCACAACGGCATTGCATGACATGGGTACACTCACATACATGTAGGCAATACACTCATACACATAAAATAAAAAGAATAATAAAATATGTAAAAGAACTTATATTGTTATTTAAATCAAGCTTTACTATGTATCAATTAGGGCAGGGATGGCTATTCCTTTGCACAATTTAAAACCAACAGAGGAGTTTATTATATTTTTTCAAACATTTTCAATTTATTATTTTTGTGTTTTTGAAAATTAATTATTATTACGTTTGTCTCCATATGGGCACATATGCCATAGTACACATACAGAGATCAGAGGACAGTATTGGTTAACTGGTTCTTTCTTTACATCTTTATAGGGGTTCCAAGGTTGAAACTCAGGTTTCCAGTCTTACACAGCATGTTCCCTTAGCTGCTGACCCATCTCACCAGCACCTTATGTTATTGAATAGATTAGACAGAAAAGAAAAACAGACAACATTTTAAATATGATTTTAAAAGGATAAAGTAGTTAAATTATTCTAACAACTACTAGTGTTAAGATGTTATTCCTAATATGTTTTGAGTCAAACAATAACTATAATTCACATTTGATATTTTGTACATTGTCAAGATTACTTAACTCAAGTTTCTTAATTTAAGTCCAGTGATCTGTCCTTCAAGTCAAAATATGTTTCTTGAGGAAGAGAAAAATGAAATTCATCATGAGCATAATATTCCTAAAATATGTTATTTGTCTGTTGTCTTGAGTAACACTGAGTTTTTTGTGCTTATATATTTCCTGCTTAGCAGTTGGGGGTGGCAAGATGTTTATGATAAAAAAGAATGGAGTTAGAGTGGTTGGAGAGATGTTTCAGTGGTTAAGACCATTGATTGCTCTTGCAGAGGACCTAGGTTCAATTCCTAGCACCCACATGCCAGCTAACAAACATCTGTAACTCCAGGCGACTCCAGTATCCCCTTTTGACATCTGGAGGCACTGAGCAACAGGAGTACACTGACATACATACAGTAAATACACTCATCCACATAAAATATAGAAATAATATATAAATAATATTAAAAAATAATAGAGGTGTGATTATATGAAGGATCATACATCGTGAAATAAAGCTTATGCATTGTTAGCTTCTAATAAATAACATTAATTCATGTACTTATCTAAGTTTTACTTAACCCACAAAACCATTATTTTTCCCTAGATTAAGTAAGCTCAGGGTAGAAACTATATGGATCTCTACGGTTCCATATTTCATTAGTAGTATCTGTATTTAAAATAGGTATACTCATTTATATTTTTAATAGAGGTTCAATTATTAGGAAGTGTATCAGAAAATTCCTGCTCATTTATTATACTTCTACTAAACAAATCAAATAGCATATTAATAATAGAGATGTTAGAACGGGAGTGCAATATTTGTATCTATTTGTATATTTCTAGGTATAAATTTGTAAAAGGATATGATTTTATAATATTTAAAAGGATTAAATGATATGTTTAATAATTCAAGATACGACTATCTTACAACCCATATTTTAAAACTGATATTTAGGGATAGCAAAACGTGTGTTGAAAAAAAGGAAGAGGGGGATATAGTAAGTGATAAAGGATTAAGCAGAGAAGGGGGCAGGGTGATGGGGAAAGAACAGGGAATAAGTAGCTTAAACAACAGTAAGTAGGTATGAAGAAGCACTATGGAAACCCACTAGTTAATAATCTAAACTCAAGTACTGTTTTAAAAAGTAGAGAGTTTGAATGCATTTACTCAGTATGAGTGGGAAACTTTGCTCCAGCAATGCACAGATCACTAAATGAAACTGCAGTAGAATGCATGAGATACCTCACTAAAAGTAATTGATCAAAGATGCCTCAGATGTCTCCAAACCAAAAAAAAAAAAAAACAATCATTATCATTGTCCATGGTTTTTCACCATAACTACCTGATAATACCTTATGGCTGAAGACATCTCATTCTTTGCCTGCAGACCATAAAAACATGAAACTCAAACCAAATTGAAAATTTCTCCCTGATGGCTAGTTTTCATAGTACAGTAAGATTGTATGAAGGATACTTGGGGGATAAAACTCATCAATGGTCTGACCTAGTACTAGAATCTGTGTCCCACAATACCAACTTTCCACTTGATATATGTTCACTGATATGTATGTTGCTGACTAGATTTGAGGCCTGAACCACAGAAGTGGTTTTAATGTCTGATACTATAATCATGGTTAAAACCCCATAGCTGGGAGATAGTAAGCTCTAGAGTGTAACCTGATATTGCTATTTTGCTAAATGACAATGTCATCACATTGCCTTCTAAATACTTATGTTTATACTCATAGAACTAGAGTACTCTCAACCTTGGTCAAAAAAGATTCTGTTTCAGTGGACAGCAGCCAGTAGACAGATGCATTACTGGTCAAAGTGATGAGAAAAACAATAGATTGTATGCTCAACCCTAAATGGTACATCTACATTAATCCCTTAACTATCAAGGCTCAAGGACCATTCCAGAAAAGGAGGTAGAAAGAGTGTTATGGCCTATGAGAAGAAGGTGTGCTATGAAATGAAATTTCTAGACAGGACGTGACTACAACAATTGTAAACTCCCAGCAGCTCTCATTACCTACACAAGACATACACACGATGAAGCCAATCAAATCCCAACATAGATAGGGTTGTGTATATCCAGGGCTCTGTCCATACTGAGGCATTATTGGCAGAGGTTAGCAGCTGAGGAAGAAAGAAGCTATTTAATATTGAGATGTGATTACTGGTAATATTCTCATACTCCGGGGGGTGTTCCCACACCCAAATACATATGGGTAGCATTAGCTAGACTTAGTACATTATCAGAAAAACAAAAGGCATGAAGTTGGGAGGCAAGCATTCCGAGAGGGATATGGAGAGTCATGGGGGAAATTCGGGTTGATATTTTTATAGTTCATTGTACAAATGAATGAAATTCTCATAAGTAAAGAAAATATTTTTTTAAAAAATTAACAGGTTTAACTTTAAATTGTTATTTTTCAATAAATTAGAACTACTGATAGCTACTTACAATGCTGTGGACGATAAAATTCTTCTTAAAATATGGAAACATGGAAACTGATTTCATGAGCTTGGATGATTCTCTCCATGATGAATTAAATACCAATGAGTAGGGCAGACACTTGTACTTCTGGGTAATTTTACTTGATCAAAATTTTATATGTAATATCACCTTTTCAGAGTATATTTCATATGTTTTATTCCTTTAAATATTATTCTTTTTCTCATAATTAGACCTTCAGAACCTAAGAACTTTGCCCACAGTCAATACAGTTTACTAGGTAAAAGTTTGAAAGAAGCTTCCAGAAAGCTTAGCCTTCAAACTGAATCTCCATTCTATACTCCTAACCCATTAGAACTTCAATGGTTGTTAAGAGTTTGGAATGTTGCAAGTTCAGAGCCTAGTTACAAATTTTCTTGGCCATGTTTAGCCCCCTTAATAACCAGGTATTGTCTTTCTGGGTACACGACATCCTGGCATCTTTTTTGACCATTAGGTGAATATTTTGGAATGTATAAACAGAGCACTCATTTTCCTTTGGAATGTATTAACTTAGAAACAACTAGCTACCACAAACCCAAAAGTTGAGTGACCTCAGATAGCATCTGAGGTCTATAATAGAGATTTCTTTGCTTTGCTGTAACCTGCCTCTCAGATGTCTCTACTAATCCTTTAAAAGTGTATTAATTTATGACTTGTTTTGTTCTATTGCTATATATCTTAATGAAACTGTTAGTCACGATGGAACATGTAATTTGGGGTAACTTGTATCTGTGTTCCTGGGTTCTTGTTGCTCACTTCTGCCTCCAGAATAACCTATCTCTTACCCCTTTAAGGTGAGAGTTATGATTTTATATGGACACATGGATGAAACATTAGTCCTTCCTTTCAGTAATCAATGTCTAAATTAAACCTTTGTTGGCACAGTGAATATTTTACCAACTTAACACTGCAGGAAAGCAGTGAATGTTTTATTTTTGGATGACAGGAATAGATGCAGTGTAAAGATGTTTGCTTGAACTGGATGTTCAATTAGACCAGATTTATTCTGTTATATCTCTTACATTGGTGTATTATATAATATTTTAGAGGCTATATACATATATATGAGCTAACTCAGTCTAAAACTAAACTTACTATAGATATATATTTATTATTTATTATTTTTTATGTGTATACATGTATTGCTTGCATGTAGGTTAGTGCACCCATGTTGTGCAATGCCTCCGGAGGTCAGAAGAGGCTTTTCGATCCCTTGGGACTGGAATTATGGACAATTGTTAGCTGTCATGTGGGTGCTGGGATTGGAACCTTGATCTTCTGCAAGAACAACCACTGTTCTTAATCGCTGAGCCATCTCTCCAGCCCTAGATATATTTTTTATTTCAAATGACAGTTTAGTTGCTTTTATATTCTTTCCTACATTTTTTCATTCAAGTTTGTTGAAATTTTGTGGTACAGACTTCAGCATTTGAAATAAACTTTTAAGTTTATTCAATAAAGTTTTTTGTAGGTCATTGCATATGAAATTTTTAAATATGTCATTGTTACAAAGACTAGCTTTCAGAGTTCTTGCTCTGTGTTCTAACCAGACAAAAATTTATTGGCATTGAAAAGAAAAAAAAAGGCAAATATTGCTTGGATACTGTGTAATATAGAAAAATAAACCATATTTTTCTTTTGTAGGTGATAAAAAAATTGTATTTTTTTCAGGAAACATTTTAATTAAATTCTTTTTCTAATTTTTTGTTTTGTTTTCATATATGAGTGTTAGGCCTGCATATGCATAAGTGCACCCGTGTTGTACAGTACCTATGGAGGACAGAAGAGGTGTCAGATCCTTTGGAACTGGAGCTACAAATTGTTGTTAGCTGCCATGTGGGTGCTGGGATTCTAACGTGAGTCTTCTGCAAGAACAGCCAGTGCTGTTAACTGCTGAGCCATCTCTCCAGCCTCAAATTTTTCTTTAAGTTATTGGCATAATTATATATTATTTACCAATTTATTTTGTAGTTATTTAGTGTATTTTGTTGAAAGAAAGTGCTCACCTCAACCCTGTTATAGTCAGTTTTATAGACTAAACAAAGTCTTGTTTGCGGGCACATTGTGCAGTTGTAGCTGTTGTATAGCCAAGTAGAACAGAAAGTAGGCATATATGAGTTTTTCAAATATTGCATATGATTTCATAAAAATATTTTAATTTTTCTTTTATGATTCTTTCATTAAACAAATGCTATGTCATCTTTGTGAAACATCAAGAAAAATTTATTCATGACATTGACTATTTTGCATTTTAGAACCTTGTATGTACAATTTACTTCAAATTTTAGCTGGATGGTGAATCGGAAATCACAAATCAATGATAATAATACTATATAACTTTCTTTCACAAAAATATTTATTAAGTATTTCAGACTATAATAAAAATTCAGAAAATTTTATGATGAACTAGCTATTTCAACATAATTACTATACCAAATTATTCTTTCAAAATAAATGTTAGGTGGAAACAGTGTTATTTGCTTTGGTACAGAGAATGCAAATATAAATATTTCATTGACCTGGCATTTCATATTTCTGACCTGCCATACTTTAATATTTTCATAAGGTAAATTCAGTGAATGTTATTTACAGTTTCTTCATGAATTATAATTCTGTTGAATGCATTGTTGGAAACAATATTAGGTTGGCTAACCAGTACTGATTAGAATTGTTCAGGGAGTGAATACCTTTCATTTTCTGGATCCTGAGACATTTCTCACAGAGAAATGTGGTCCTTTCATCTGAAAAACACTTTGTTAACTCAAAATGGAGGTGAATGTACTTCCAAACTAGCAATGTTCATTTAATTTGATGTTTAGATTTTCTAGATTTTAAAAGCAGAGTTTTCTAAAATGTAATATATAACTAACTTAAAATTTCTTCCTGTAGTAAAGAGAACCAGTAAGTATAAGAAATTATAATGGAGTTTGAGATATTACTCAGCGGTTAAGAGTACTGGCTGTACTTGCAGAGAACCAAGGATTTGATTCCCAGCATACACATGGTGGCAACTACCATCTGTAACCCTAGTTCCAGGTGATTTGCAGGCATTGCATGACATGGGTGCACTAACATATATGCAAGCATTTTACTCATACACATAAAAATAGAAATAATGAAAATAACTTATTTTTATAAAACAAAATTATAATATGAGCCATGTAGTTTAGAAATTATAAAATATACAGAACACACACCAGAAGGAGAAAGAATGTTCATTTATTACCTTTATAATAAAAGATTCAAACAATATAGCTGTGAACATGGACTTAGGCAATAGCTAATATGTTAGGAGTTTTTTTTTTAGATATGTAATTGAATTACTTCCCCATATATGTACTATGATATGATTATATTGACTCAAATACTATTTGATATATTTTACACACTGAATATCATAACAACACAGTAAATTGTATAGTATTGTTTGTTGACATTATTTTGTGGCTTATTCGAAGATAACTGGGATCCTGACACAGTTTGGTGTTTTACACAAATTTCCTATGAAACATAAAAGTTCAAATTGTGTCATATGGCTTCTACTGAATGTATATTGCATTTGTAACATTGTAAAGTACAAAAATCACAAGTTAAACCAAAGTTA
>NW_008338715.1:2548139-2550800 GCF_000622305.1 Nannospalax galili | reverse complement strand
TAAATGTAATTGCTACATTATTTTTATTAATGGATGATTTAAAATAAACAAAATTACTATTAAGTTGACTTAATAAAATATAGAACCAAGAATTGGGCAACTGAATATTGAATGGAGAAACGATTTTTTAAAATTCGTTTTTATTCATTTTTCTGTTTATTTCATACAAAACATCTCAAACAGTCTTAATCATCTTTATATCCCAGTCCCCACTGGCACTCCCCAAATTTCCCCCCCACTGGAGCCCATATGCTCTGTTATCCCTGTTAAGGTCCATTGTGTTGTCAGTGACCCCAGTTGTTCCCCGTGCAAGTCCATCCACTGAGATCTAGTCAGCCTATCTGGAGTCCCTTGTTTTAGGAAGATCAGCTCTTCTTCACCTAGCAGCAATCGGTTCCCAATATTTTTTCAGATAAGTTTGGGGTTGCTGTTCATTTTCGTAGGTCTATACTGGGTTTGTGTATGCCTAATTTTCCATTGGACTTGTACATGCTGACACCATTGCCATATGAGCAGGTTCCCAAAAGCTTGTAGGATTCTGTTTTCTCATGGTTGTGCACCCCTCCCTGGCTCTTACAGTCTTTCCATGCCCTCTTCCAAAATACCCCCTGAGCCTTGGGTGGGTGAAGCTTAATAAAGGTGTCCTGTCGAAGGAACATCATTTAGCAGACTCTTGAGCTCTACACTTTGCCCATTTGTGACCTTTTGTGTTCCTGGCCCTCAGCTGCATGAGAGAGCTTCATTATTGAGAACTGAGAGATTCATTAGTGGCCTCTTCTTTACCCTTGTTCTATATTCCATGATCCTTATGTGTAGAGCTTTTACTGTATATGTGTCACTTAGGTCTGGGAAATTCATAGACAATGTCCCTGTGTGACCAGTTTTTGTACATAGTAATAGTCTCTCCCTGGTGCAAAATAAGCTTCTTTGATGAGTGGTGACTGGGATATTTGTAAATATAAGGATACATATTTTACACATAACTGGGTCCATGGTGGGGAGGCCAAGCGTGGAATTAGTTGAATAGAGGGTGGGGAAGGCTGGGGAATGAAGCGATAAGGGCAACAGTATAGGTGGGGAGGGGACCAAGGCGCAGAGATCATGGGCCGTTGCAGGGGCAGGGAAGAGCAAACCAATTATCCAGGTAGCGGCAAGGTCTCTGGGTCCTGGGGGTCCTGTTGGTAGGTTGCCAGCCTCACATCTCTCTCTGGAACCCATACTGGCTTTGTTTCTGTCTGAGGAAACACATAAGCATAGCCTTGCCCTCTTGGTAACAAGGGGGCGGGCAGTTACCCGTTGACATGTTATGGGGTCCTTCCATCATCGAAGGACAGGAAATTAATGTTGAATAGAGCTTCAATTAGAGCCAGGTATGGGTCCCTTTTAGACTCAGGAGTAAGACATCTGAGCTCCTGAATCACATATTGGCTGTTGGAGAATATATTGAGTGGCGCAGTCTGGCAGACTTGTAAGATTTTTTAACACGGCCAGGAGCTCCCCCAACTGGACAGAGCCGGGATTGGCTTGTACGTAACAGGTGTTGTCCTTTCCCATGTGCTGAATGACAGTGCCATAATGGGTTGAGGCTGTGACCTACAGTCTTTAGCCCAATGGAACCCTCTTTTGCACTTTGGGCAGTGAGTCTTGGGGCAGACTGTACCTCTTGGGCAGTGGCTACGAAAGTGGCCAAGCCCCCTACAGTTCCAACAGCCTTCCCATGCGCCAAAGTGGGCAGGTTTTCATTGAGACAAAAGAGTCTCCAAGGAGGCGGTCAAAGCCTCAATAGGGTCCGTCCTAGGGTCCAAGTCTCTAGTAGCAAGTACCCATTTGTGAATGTTATCATTGCGGACAGGTGCAATAGCATTACAAGTTGGAACATTTACTCCCTCCCAAGTTAATTGTTTGATAAGCACCTCTTGGGTGGGTCCAGACTCCACCCTCCACTCTACTGCCTCATGACATGGGTAAGGAAGTCTGTGATGCACTCCCCTGACTGTTGAATCAAATTATGGAAAAAGACTTGTGGATCACGGGCGGGGGGGGGGCAACATTTAAGGGCCTTAAAGGCCAAGTCAGAAACTTGTTGAAAATAGGCATGAAGGCCAATAGTAGACTGGGAGTTGGGGTCAGTATATTGTCCACGTCCCGTGAGCATGTCCAACTTAATGTTGAGGCCATATTGGAGATTTAGGGGTGCCTGGCTTTCAGCCTGATCGTCATAGGCTGCGTGCCAGTTTAGAAAGACTGAGGGTTCTAAGACTGCATTTATTAAGCTATACCAATCATAGTGGGTTTGTAACGGTAAGGACCACTGGTGAAGAACCAGTATGAAATATAGGGAGTCAAGGCCTGATTCCTCAGCTGCCTTGCAGATAAGAACAAGGTCAGCAAGTGAGGTGGGCACCCATGGATGCTGTGTGGCATCGGGGCTAATGTTAACCGGAAATACAGGGAGGTGAGGCTTTAAGGAGGGTGGTCTAGGAGGGAGGGGCACGTTAGCAGGGGAAGGGGCTGGATGGTTACTGGGTGGAGAGAGAGTAACTCCTTCCACAGGTAATGGGGTAGGGGAATTTCTGGGCATGGCAGCTCTAGGAGCGTATCCTGAGATATAGGCAAAGGAGCTCCTTCCTTATTGGAAGTGGGCGCAGAGGTAGTATCCAC
>NW_008338715.1:2526897-2547097 GCF_000622305.1 Nannospalax galili | reverse complement strand
CATTTAATGCAGGAGGGGGCATGCCTTATATCTCCCTTTTCTCCACCCCCAAGTCCTTTTAGTCAGCATATCGTTTTCTGATTGGTCTGCGCCATGCATTCTGTCAGCAGTCACTGGGCTTGTGAGCAGGGTATGGAGGTGTGGGCTCTTTTTGGTGGGCTATTTGTGGACCAAGAAGTAAAGTGAATTCTTGCTGAATCCCAGGGCTCTGGGTCTACACCATCTTTGGAGGCCTCCTGCTACAAATGTGACCATCTTGGGGTTTTCTCTAAGATCTATAACCCCTGAGCCATGTGTATTTGGTTATGTTTACAGTACCACACTTCAGTTTCCTCCCACGGAGAGAGCTTAGAGTCTAATTAATTAGCTGTTGATTTTCCCCAAGATAAAAAGGCCGCTACTGTACCAATAACATACATTGTGCTGGCCATTGATATGGTTGTTTCATTTTGAAGCTGGTGTTGGATCATCCATTGATATTTTCCCTTGGCAACTTTATTGTGCTCTCCACAGCTCTGAGAGTTAGCCTTCAGAGGCAGTGGTTTCAGGTCGCTTTGTAGCTCTATTGCCCATACATTCTGTGTCAGAAGTATGTTCTGTCTTTGGCAGTAGAGCCTTACCTTCGATTTATGGGAGGCCATCAAGGACTGTGGCAATAGCCTGAGTAAATTTGGGAACTCTTGGACCACCCTGACCAACAACTCAAATGAAGGTATCTTCTGTCTGGCACTGGTTCTTTTATGTACCCTGTAGCTCTGCATACGGACTTGTATGAGATAGTGTATGTGTAATTTGTCAGTAAGTTGTTGGACTAATATAGTTGCCTCTGTTTTCTTAAAAGTAGCTAGGCATTATTTATCTCTCCTCTCTCTCTTACTATCTAACCCTTCTTCCATGGCGTCCCCATTAAAAATATCTCCATTTTCCCCACTGGAGAAAGAAAAATTGTGTAAATTGTCATGAAGTATTTTAATTACATTGTTAACGGAAAAAATCTAGTCACAAGAAGAATGGATATATTGCCCCTGGTACATTTTTATATAATAGGTTAAAAATGTTTTTCTGACAGATCTTAATTTGTTGACTTCCTTCACAGCATAGTTATAAAAGGAAAAGGAACATATTCTTCTCTACGTGCACATCTTCCAATGATCTGCTTTTCTAGTAAAATATTAAATGCATCTAACAGGAAGATAAAGGTACAGAGTAATCTTTATTTTAAAATTTTTACTGAGCTTTTATACATTTCATTCAATAGTTCTTAATCAAATTTAGACCTCCTCCCTCATTCATGCCCATAAAACCCTCCACAAGACCTCATGTATTCTTCCATAAATGTTAGGTTCTATCCAGTCAAGCATTTGTGCATAGATGTCCTTCAGTGAAAATTCATCCCTAGAGTCTAGTTAGCCTAGCTAGAGATTGTAAGAAAGACATACTCTCCTTAACCCAGTAGTAATCAGTCTCCAAAAGTTCTCAGTCTAGGGCCAGATGGCCATCCATTTCTCTCCACTCTGGGCCCTTGTCTCATTGATTTGGCATGGGTCTTGGGCTCAATGCCACCATTTCTACAAGGTGACATGTACAAGTTTTCAGTGACCTGAAAGCCTCTAATTCCCTGTGTTCATGGACCAGTCCTAGTTTTTGCAATCTTTCTGTAACCTCTTCTGAAATGCTCCCTGAAACATGGGTGGATGAGATTTAATATAGGAGTGCCATTTAGGAACATACACTCTGTCGTCTCCTGCTCTTTAAAACTTGGGAAGTTGTGGCCTTTGTGTGCATCAGACTCTGTTGTATATGGAAGCTTCACTGGTCAGAGTTGAAGGATACATTAGTATTCCCTCTACTCCTCATTCTACTTTGTTCCTTGAACTTTAGGTGTAGAGGTTCAACTATCAATGTGTCACCTACAACTGGGCATCCCTCACATACATATTCTCTGTGTCTGTCCAGTTACAGGGCTCTTCAGTAGCCTCCATTTGTTGCAAAAACAAGCTTCTTTGATGTATGCTGTATGGTATGCTTGTCTGTAAATATAAGGATCCATATTTAGCACATGCTAAGAAATTTCATTTATCTAGAGATATGACAGAGATAGGGTTTTATCTAGGATCTATGTCCTTTCAAGTCATGTGTATTAGACTAAGTTTACAGTGCCACCCATGAGTTCACTCTCATTGAGATGGCTTTAAGTCCAATCAGAAAACTGTTGATTACCCCTGGATAACAATGCCACTACTTTATCAATAGAAGTAGTATACTGTGCCAGTCAATATGATTATCAGGCTTTATGGCTGGGTTAGACCACTGACCAACCCTCCCCTCCAACTATCTTCATATAATCATCTGGCATTTTAGCAAAGCTTTGGGTAGAAGACTTTCAGGGCACTTCTTGCTCAATTGCTCCAATCTTACAACTGCAGCATGCCCTGTCTTCAGCAGTAGGGTTTCACCTTCTAGTTCTGGGAGAGAATAAGAATTTTGGTAATGGCCTATATTACTTTGAAAGTGTCCTGGAACACTCTCAGCAGTCACTCAAAGGAAGGTGTCTTCTCTCTGGCACTGTGTTCTTTGCCAGACAGCCCCCAGAAATACATATGAACTAATGTTTAGACACTATATGTGCACGTTCAGGGGGTTTCAGGGGAATCACAATTCCCTCTGGGTTCTCTAGTCCCCCGAAATTTATTCATCTCTACATTTTTCCTCCCACTTGACCTCCCTCCACCTTCCCCAGTCCCAGTGCCCCCATCATCCCCACCCTCCCCCCAATACCACCTATCTCCCACCATCTGTGCCACCCCCACGACATGATCCCCTTCATGTCCCGCCCTTATCTGCTCCTAGCAAACATCCCAGCTTTCCCCACCTCCACTTGGTGACATCTGTTCCCTGCTACCTCTTCTTTCAGATTCTTTATTTTCCTTTACCTCTGTGTTTCCTTTCCATTTTCCTTTCTCCTGCTGTTACATCAGGATATACATTCTCACATAAGGGATTGGTGATGTGTTTCACAAATGAGGGAGAATATGTGTTGCTTGGTAGTCTGTGTTTGTGTTACCTCAGTATAATGCTCTGTGGCTTTATCCATTTACTGGCTAATTTCATCTTTTCTTACTGCTGAGTAGAACCCATTGTGTAAATGCACCACATTTTCCATTACCCATTACCCATTAGTCAGCTGAGGTTATTTAGGTTGCTTCCATCTCTTAGCTATTGAGAATAGAGCAGTAACAAACATGGATGTACAGGTTTGTCTACAGTAGAATGAGTCCTACGGGAATATGCCAAGGAGTGGTATAATTGGGTCAAATGGTAGGTTCATTTGTATTTTTCTGAGAGTTTTCCACACTGCTTTCCATAGTGGTTGCATAAGTTTGTATTCCCACCATCAAAGAATGAGCATTCCCCTTCCTCCATATCCTCACCAGAATTTGGGACCTTTCATTCTCTTGATCTTAGGAGTTTGAGTGGGGTAAGTTCGAATCTTAGAGTAGATTTTTTTTTTTTGATTTCTCTAATTGCTAGGGAAGTTGAACACTTTTTGAGGTGTTTCTTAGCCATTTTTATTTCTTCATTTGAGAACTCTATTCATGTCTATAGCCCATATTTTTATTGGGTTGTTTATTTTCTTGTTTCTTTCTTTTTTAAAAAAAATATTTTATTTATTATTTTAATTTTATGTGTATTCGTGTATTGCCTGCATGTAGGTAAGTGCACCCATGTTGTGCAATGCCCACAGAGGACAGAAGAGGCTGTTGGATCCTCTGGAACTGGAGTTAAGGACCATTGTTAGCTGCCATGTGGGTGCTGGCATTCGAACCTGGGTCTTCTGCAAGAACAGTTAATGTTCTTAACTGCTGAGCCATCTCTCCAGCCCTTCCTTCCTTCTTTCTTTCTTTCCTTTTTCTTTCTTTTTATTCTCCTACTCAGTGGCTTTTCTTTTCCTTTCCTTGTTTGTTTCTTTTGTTGTAAGAAGCTGTGTAGCATAAAGAGGTCCCACTATTTGATTGTTGACCTTAATGTCTGAGCAGTTGATGTCCTTTCCTGTGCCTGTATCTTAGAGAGTATTCCCTTTGTTTTCTTCCAGCAGTTTCAGAGTTTCAGATTTTATACGAGGTCTTGGATCCATTTGGTTTTGAGAGAACTTACCTCAACATAATTAAATCTATGCACAGTATAACCCATAGCCAACATCATTCTAAATGGAGAAAACTGTAAACACTCCTATTAAAATCAGGAACCAGACAGGACTGTCCACTGTCTCCAATCTTTCTCAATATAACGCCTGAAATTCTTGCAAGAACAATAAGACAAAAGGAGGAAATTAAGGAGCACTTATTGGAATAGAAAAGGTCAAATTATTACTATTTGCACACAATATGATATTATATATAAGAATTCAAAAATGCTTTTGGAAAACTGTTAGAAATGATTAATACTTTCAGAAAAGTGGCAGGTTACAAAATCAACTTACAAAAATCAGTACCATTTCTATATACCAATAACAATCAGTCAGAAAAAAACATACAAGGAAAACTCCCCATTAACAGATAACCTCAAAAAATAAAATATTTATGAATAAACATATCCAAAGACATTAAAGATTTAGACATTGAAAATTTCAAATATTTAAAGAAGGAGATAGAGGAAGAGAGTAGGAGATGGAAAGACCTTACCATGCTACTGGATTGGTAGAATCAACATTGTGAAAATGACCATCTTCCCAGAAACAATCCATAGATTCAATGCAATGCCAATCAAAATACCCATGGCATTCTTCACAGAAATTTAAAAAAACTCCAAAATTCATATGAAATCTCAAAAGACTCTGGATAACCAATCGATCTTGGAAAAAAAAGAACAATATTGAGGGGATCAGCATAACAGATCTCAGATTATATTACAGCTAAAGTCACAAATACAGCATGGTACTGGCACAAAAATAGAGATGTACATCAATGGAGCATATTAATATTTAAAATAATTTACCACATGGCAGCTAACAAGTGTCTATAACACTTGTCCCAGGGGATATGACAGCCTCTCCTGACCTCTGCAGGCATTGCACGACCTGGTGAACTTACCTACATGCAGGGAATACATGCACACACATAAAATAAAAATAATAAATAAGAATTTTTTAAAGTTTAAAATAATAATAAATTTGCAAGAAAAAATATTATCTCTTTATTCTGGTTAAAGGAATAAACTGTAAATATTTTGACTAAAGGAGAAGGCTTGAATGGTTAAGTAATGAATAGAACACAGGAGTGATTTTATAACACAAAGCACATCTCAAACAACATTCCACATTCTTTGCTTAATTGGGTGCTGACTTGGAAGACTGTTTGGTTACAGTCTTGCTTATTCCCATATACTTTGTAGCCTGTATACATTAGAGCTACATAAAACTTCTCATGCATTTTGATCTTCATTAATTTTTAGATATCGTGTGTGATGTAATGTGAATAAAGAATGAAAAATAGTAATAATGCATCTATGTAATCATATTTTCAAAAATAACTTGGAAGAAGTATACAATCAATGATAAATGTATTTCCATTTAGGAAGCAAGCTGGAGAATACATGGTGGTCACAAAATCTATTAAGGTTATATTTTCAATATATCCGTTTTCTGTCTTTTTAATAATTTTTTATTTTTAATTTTTTTCAATGTATATTTTCATTGAATTTTTATGTACTTCACACAATGCATTTTAAACACATTTTTACCCCTCCCCTATTTGCACCCTCACAGCCCACCCATAGGACTTCAAACATCCTGCTTTCTATATCTTAAGGCCAATCAGTTCATGTTTTTGTTCCCAGATGTTCCTCAATGTGAGCTGATCCAGTGGAGCCTGCTCAGTATATGCACTATTACTCTTTTAAAGAATTTCTACTTTCCCTCACTTTTCAGTGATTAATTGCCAGTAGTTCCTTGGCTAATTTTGGGGTCTCTTGACTTTTTCCTCAATTGTATGATGTTTTTTGTTGGATTGAGTTTACTATGGTCTTGTACATGCTGTCACCATTGTTGCAAGTTCCTATGAACATATTCCCAGAAGTCTGGAAGACTGTTTCCTAATGGGTATGCATCAATCCTGTCTCTTAAAATCTTTATGTCCCCTCTTTGCTATGGTTCTTGATCCCTGAGTGAGTGATTTTTAGTATGAGTCCTATCCAGGGCACACACTCAGCAGCTCTAATTCTCTACACTTTGGCCTGTTGTCTTACATGTTTATCATACTCTGTTTAATGAATAAGCTTTGCTGGTCAGAGATGAATGATGCATTAGTATTCTCTCTACTCCTGTTCCACAATGTTCTGTGAGCCTTAGGGGTAGAGACTCCATTGTAGTTGTGTCACTTAGGGCTAGCTGTCTCACAGACACTTAGTCTCTGGTTTTGTCCAGTTGTAGAATTCTGTAATAGTCTCCATCTATTTCAAAAAGAAGCTTCTTTTATGGGTGGTGACTGGTATATGTGTCTGTAAATATAGGATACATATGCAATAAGAAATTTTGCCCATGAGCTCTCCAGCTATGTGTATTTGGCTATGTTTACATTGCCATTTATGATTTCCCTCCCACTGAGCAGGCCTTAAGTTCAAATAGATAGCTGTTGATTACTTCAAGATAAAAGTGCCATTACTGGCTCCTGCAGTTACAGGTTACATGATTATATATATTCACATATAAGGATTTGGTGCTAGTATCCATGAGTGACAGAGAAAATACATTGCTTGTTTATCTCAGTCTTTGATACTTCTTTTAGTATAATAGTTTCTAGATCTATCCATTCACCTGCAAATTTCATTTCATCTTGTTTACCACTGACTAGAGCTCCATTATTAAAATGTACCACATTTTCATTATCCATTCATCAATTGAAGGGAAATTAATTTCTTTCCATTTATTAGCTATTGTGAAAAGAATAGCAACTAACATGATGTACTAGTATTTCTACAGTAGGACGAGTCCTTTGCATATATGCAAGGAGTGATCTAGTTGGATAATATGGTAGGTTCATTTTTAGTTTTTAAAGAGTTTTCCCCACTGTCTTCCATAATGGTAAATGAATTTGCAGTCCCACTATCAAAGGAAGCATAACAATGCATAAAAATACTAAGCATAGTGTAGGCAGGCTATAATGTTCTACATGCACATTTTCCAAAACACATGATACATTTCTATTAAAAACTGTCTAATTTTTTGGTAGCTACTGAAATTGAGATTGAGGATATGTAATGATTCAGTCTCATACATGTAAAAAATCAATGGTATAATCCTGGGTTTCTGAAATCACATGCTTCTATACTTTAGGTACTATTTCTTTTGTGCTTTCCTGCCTCATATGGAAACACCTGTCATGTTGAAATTCACCAATTAAGTATATCCATTATGATCTACTTATGGTCAGACATCATTCTAAGTGTGTTTGATGGCTCAATAAACAAAATGAAGTTAACCATGAAAACATTCCACATTTGAAAAACATCTTGTTTTTCAAATTTTTAAAAAATATTTTATATGAGTGTAATGCCTAAATGTAGATCGATGCATCCATGTCGTGTAATGCCTATAGGGGTCAGAAGTGGGCATCTGATCTCCTGAAACTGGAGTTATGGATGGTTATTAGCCAACATGTTGGTGCTGGAAATCGAGCCCGGGTACTCTCTAAGAGCAGCCAGTGCGCTTAACTCCTGAGTCATCTCTGCAACCCCATGAAAGGAACTTTTGGGTGATGTAATATACCACTGTTTTCTCAAATTTTCCATGGCAAAATTCAGATCCTTCTCTAGTAATACATTTTCATTTCTTCCTTATTTATGCTACTGTGTGTGGAGGCCCGAGCTCTGATCTGAAGTAAACTCAGGTCTGGACCGGGAAGCCACAGTTCCCTGAGAACTTGGATGTTCTTCTGCAGTGATTTCTATCACGAGACTGAGAGTTCCTTGAACCCTATTAAACGTACGTAAATAAGCTTGTGAAACAGAGCTGTGTAGCTAATAAAGGGATAAGTAAAGAACAGAATGTTTAATAGGCATGGAAGGACAGGTACAATTCCAAAAAGGGCTGAGCCCTGGGAACACAAAACTGCAAATATCATAAAAGTACCGTAAATATCATGATGAGATAATTTGGCTTGAGAAGAACATTTTCTTTTCCTCTTGTTGTACTATAAATAAGGTTGATTCTAAGAATAAAGCATGCACTGGTTCACACACCTCTGCATCCCCTGTGTCCTGTTTTCTTCTGCACCTATACTTCGGGATCCCCGAGCCCATCAGGCTTGAATTGTGGTCACTGAGCCGTTACAGCTGGCACCCAAACAGGGACCCCGATGTTGCACTCACAGAAGGTGCTCAGTATAGAGTTGCAGTTCAAGTAAGTACAAGTCACCCAGAGGAGGTGGCGGAGTCTTGGCCAAGTAAGTAAAGATCATCCAAAGGAGGTGACAGATAATTTGACCGGCTGATACCGGTTGGCAGCTGTGGTTGGTTTATATAAAAATTACTTTTAAAAATTATTTGCAGGGTAATGGGACAAGGTAAGTCTACTCCTTTTGTTTCTTTAATTCATCATATTCTTCACAGCAATGGTGCACAAGTTTCCAGAAAACAGATATATAATTGTGTGCAAAGAGTTGTAGAGTTTAATTCATGGTTTCCTGATACAGGAACTTTAGATTTAGAAGTATGGGACAGCGTCAGAACAAATGTGGAAAAGGCATTTCAGACAGGAGAAACAATACCACTTGATTTTTGGTCTGTGTGGGCACTCATCAGAACAGCTATTATACTAATTAATCAAGGTCCAAATAGTTTATCGCAAGTTCTTTGTACTTCCACTGAGGCAGTTAACCTCTATGATGTTCCTGAGGAGTTAAAGAATAAAGTTGCTAAGGAGATTCAAGAGGCTACTTCTTCAGAGCCCTCTGTAGACACTTCTGCAAGGAAGGAGGCTTTAGCTCCAGCCCCACGCCTCTTGTGTCCAGATGACATGGAGGACTCATTAGATTCTGATGAGGACTCAGTTATGGCTCAGCAGCTGAGAAAGAAATTTAAAAAATTGGTTGTAACTAAATCCAAAGTAAAGGTGAAACCTAAAGGAAGATTGAGTATAACAGCAGCTCTTGCAAAATTATTGGTGCAAACTTCTGATTCTGATTCTGACTCTGCAATTATTATGCCAAAAGCTGCATTTCCAGTTATTCGACATCCTGCTGTGAATGGACCTGCACAACCTCCTACTTATGAAGGTTTAGATCTAGATCATATTACTAAGGTGCACAAGGCAGTAACACTATAAGGTCCACAGTCACCTTATGTGAAAGATATTCTTCTTGGTTTATCTGATCATTATGGGAATCTTGTTCCAGAGGATTGTAAAATTTTAGCCAGATCATTACTAAAGCCATCAGAGTATATTCAGGGGACTATGTGGTATTATGACTTTGCTGCCTCCCTAGTGAGAGATAATGCTGCTTCTACTGATCCACAAATTAGAGCTATTGCTTATCCTATCCTAACAGGAACAGGAGCATATAATTTGCCTCCTCAGCAGGTTAATGTACCTGAAGCTATACACGGTCAGCTTCAGGAGATCTGCCTTGAAGTTTGGGATCGTATACAACCTGAGAGAGAAAAACATGGCCCATAGCTTAAAATTGTTCAGGGATCTCAAGAGCCATATGTAGAATTTTTGGCTTGCCTTCAAAGGACTGTAGAATGTTCTGTGCCTGGGATTGCTGCACAAGAAGCAATAGTAAAGGTCATGGCTTATAAAAATGCAAATGAGGATTGCCAAAGAGCTATTTTACCCATAAAAGAGACAGGCGATGTTATGGGATATGCTCAGGCCTGTTGTAATGTTCAATCTGAAACTAGAAAGATGCCAACTTTTTGCTCAAGCTTTGGCAACTTCTATAAATCCACAAAGAGGGACAGTTAAATCGAATGTAAAATGTTTTGGTTGTGGTACCGAGGGACATATGAGGCAGCAGTGCCCTAAGGCACTGTCCCAGCCACCTGGAAAATGTCCCCATTGTCGTTGTGGTATGCATTGGGCTAAAGACTGTAGATCCACGACAGATGTTGGTGGTAAACTTTTAAGAAATAATCAGCCTTTGCCAACGTCTTGACCTCAATGTTCAGGAAACGAGGTTTGGGGCCTTCCCTGAGACCACTCACAAATGATCGGGGGCACCCAACCACCTTCTCCCTCAACCCAGCAACCGCCAGCAGTGCAACCATGGACCTTTCCTCAGCCATAACTATAACACTGACACCCTCTGATATTCCTTATAAAATACCTATGGGTATTTGTGGTTCATTTTCTATAGGAACTTGGGGGTTGTTAATTGGGTGATCAAGTTTAATGGCTAAGGGGATTATAGTAAGCCCAGGAGTAATTGATTCTGATTTTGAAGGTGAAATTCAAATTTTGATTACTACCAAGAGCTCATATTCTATTACACCAGGGGATAAGATTGCTCAGTTGATTTTTCTTCTTTTTATACTTATAAGGTCCTCTTCTAAAAAGTGGATTGGAGGGTTTGGAAGTACTAATCCTATTGTAGTCAATTGGGCTATGATGTTGCAAACACAACAGCCTCATATTAATTTTAAAATTCAAGATAGATCCTTTCAGGGTCTGATTGATACTGGCTCTGATATTACTATTATTAAAAAAGATGATTGGCTGTCTACTTGGACAACTCAGATGATGAAATGTGATATCAAAGGAGTTGGAGCTTGTTAGTGTAGAGTATAAAACAATTTCTAGTATAGATGGACAAATGGCTCTTGTTAAACCTTATGTTTTGGGACTTCCAGTAAATATTATAGGTAGAGATGTATTAGAACAATGGGGAGCTTATTTGGTAGTTCCATAATTTTAGTGTCTTTGTAGGTAATGTCAAATATATCTCCTATAAAGATACAATGGAAATCTTCTCAGCCAATTTGGATCAAGCAATGGCCTTTATCAGAAGAAAAGCTGCAAGCAGCTCACTGATTTGCAAGCTGTTAATGCATAGGATGCTTAAATGCATCCTATGGGAGCATTGCAGCCAGGGTTACCTCAACCTAGTATGATTCCTAGAGATTGGAAGTTACTTATTATAGATTTGCAAGATTGTTTCTTTACTATTCCTTTACAGAAAGATGATTGTTCAAGGTTTATTTTTTTCTTTACCTTATATTAACCTACAGGGGCCTCATCGTCTATTTCAATGAAAAGTGTTGCCTCAGGGTATAATGAATTCTCCAACTATATGTCAGATGTATGTTGCTCAAGCTCTATTGGGTTTACATGAACAATTTCCTTCTATAATGATCATACATTATATGGATGATATTTTATTTGCTACTAAAGATGATCAGTTATTAAAAGTTTGCTTTCTATCGTTACTAGCCATCTTGCTGAGTATGGATTAATTATAGCAGAGGATAAGATACAAAGAGAAGAAACATCACTATTTAGGGTGTGTTTTAAAATGGCAATGCATATATCTACAGTTGGCACAAATTCGATTAGAGAATTTAAGAACATTAAATGATTTTCAAAGACTTTTAGGAGATATTTATTGTCTTCATCCTATACTTGGTATTCCTACTCATAAGTTACACAATTTATTTCAAACTCTTCAGGGTGATCCTGCTCTTGATAGTCCTAGAGAATTAACACAATTAGCAAAGCAAGAGCTTGAATATGTTGAATTTGCTATAAAAAATAAATTTCTGGAGCAGGTAGATATTGGCAAACCTATTAATTTGGTTATTCTACCTACTCTTCATTATCCTACTGCAGTGCTGGCTCAAGATGAGAATCCTTTGAAATGGATAAATGCCAAACACACATTTCCAAAAACTCTCATTAAATATGAGGAATTGCTTGCTACATTAATTTTGCAAGGTTGTAATAGGAGTGTTGCTCTAAGTGGAACATATATACGTGATATTTATATTTCTATACCTCAAGATTATTTTCAGTTCTTGCTTGCATGAACTGACACATTGCATGAACGACACTTTGTCATATTAATACATTAAAATAAACCTGCTGGTGCTTTTTGGCAGTTTCTTCAAACTCATCCTTTCGTAGTGAATTCAATTATAGCTGAGGTACCTATTGCTAATGCAATTACTGTTTTTATTGATGGAACAAAATCAGGAAAGTGTGCTTTTTGGGTACATGATCACTTTTAAAAAGTTTTTATTACACCTTACACTTCAACACAGCAAAATGAATTGCAAGCAGCTATGTATGCTCTTCAATATTTTCCTCAGGCTTGTAATTTAGTCACTGATTCAGCATATGTTAGTTATGTGCATAAGAATATTTTTTCTGCAGTAATTTCTCAGGTGAAAGCACCATTAGATATTCTCTTTACTTCTGTACAACAATTGTTAAGGCAACGTGTTAATCCTTTGTATGTTATGTATATACGTTCTCATGGTAATCTTCCGGGACAACTTATGGAAGGCAACACTAGAGTTGATCTTCTGGTCTCTTTTGTTGATGCACAGACTGATCATGATGCTAGACACACTAATGCTGGATTTTTACATAATTATTATAAAATACCTTATAGACAAGCACAACAAATTATTAGACGCTGTTCAGTATGTCGCCTTTTACATCTTTGAACACTGCCCATTGGAGTTAATCCTCATGGTCAACAGCCTAATGATTTATGGCAAATGGATGTCACTCATATACCTGCTTTTGGAAGGTTCCAATATTTACATGTTACCATAGATACTTATTCTAAGTTTGTTTGGGCTACTCTTCTTATTTGAGAAACTACTAATCATAGTATTGAACATTTATTGGCCTGCTTTGCTGTTATGGGCATTCCGACCGCCCTTAAAACAGACAATGCTCCTGCATATACTAGCAGGCGATTTAGGAAATTTCTGGAATTCCATAAAATTAATCACATAACTGGAACTGAATATAATCCTCAAGGACAAGCTATAATAGAAGGAACTAATGGATATATTAAAATGTATATTAAAAAATTAAAAGGAAGGAATTATACACCAGATTATGAGGAATTTAGAACCTTAGGATGTAGGAATCATATATTATTAACATATGAAATATTGTTTATTATTCACTTCCTAAATCTGCCCCAAGGAGAAGTCTTATCTCTTGCAGATAAGCACTTTTTACAGGAATCATCACTCCCATCTGATCCAGTGGAAGTCTGGATTAAGCCAGGAGAATCTCAAGATTGGGTACCAGGAAAGTTACTGATTCCAGGCAAAGGGTATGGTTTTGTCTCTACAGGAAATGGAGTCTCTTTCTGGCATACCAGCCGATGGATCTGTTTGTGGTCGCCGACCAATGAAGATGGTGGTGGGCACAGAAAGGATGGAGAGATGTCACTCCAAACAATGGCGGCATTATCGCTGACTCCTAAACGTCAACGTCATCTGGAAGGATTATCATCTCCCACTTGGGGTCAATTGAATGCCTTGATTTCTAAGGCTCGGCCTGTGGTTAGTCATACCGGAAAGGAGCTTACCCAGAACATCTATTTCTAGCTATGTGTGCTTTGATTACTTGCATTTCTGCTGCTGAAGCTGAGGTAGTATATTGGGCTCATGTAGCTAATCCCCCTCTTCTCTGTCCTTATACTTGGAAGGAACCTATCATAGTAGTTACAACTTTTCCTATGAATGTATTATCTCCACCTTATGGAACAGGTCAGCCAGATTATCCTAATGAAGAAGGGACTTTTTAAAATTATACTTAATTTGTGTCTCCTGATATTATGTGTTTTGGAATTCCTCCTTGTTATCCTATTAGACAGCAGAATTGGATCATTCCTGGTGATATTTGAGATAGGAGTTGCACACGTATACCTCTTGGCTCAGTCTGTAGGTCCTTATTGGACAGAATATGAGGACACAGATGCCCTAGTTTTGTTAGAATGTGAAGGCTTTTCTTATAATCAGATAAAGGACTATAAACCTTTGGTATGGCAAAATTGTAGAGGGATGAAAGGAAAAATTTATAGGTCTCAAAATCATACTTGGATTGACTGGGGTCCTTTGGGAAGTTGCTTAAAAGGTTGTAGTGATTATAACAAGTTCAACCCATACTGTATATTGAATGATACTGTTCCCATGAGTAAACATATAAAGAATGACAGACTTATGGCTTGGGTGGATGGAGGATTAGCTAATCCTCGACCTCAAATAAGAAAAGGATCTAGATTATATTCTCCTCAATTACAAGTATGGAAATTATTAGCTGCCCTTAAGCCTGTGGATATTTCAAATGGCACTTATGCTGGTACTAAAAATTCTCCCACATATTACAATTCTTTTAAGGTTAAAACCTATAATGTTATGGCTTGTGTACATTTCCTTCTAGTAATATTAATAGGACCCATAATCATACAGGGAATGAAGTTAACTTGTCAAAATTGTCATTTATATACTTGTCTTAATAACTCTATATTGTTTAATCAATCTTTTGAATCAGTCATGATTTTAACTCAACAAAATTCCTTATGGATTCCAGTGAAGATGTATCGTCCCTGGGAAAGTAGTCCTGTTCAAGAACTAATTATGCAATTTTTCAAAAGACTGTTACGACGAGGCAAACGTATGATTGGCTTGATTATTGCCGCTATTTTGGGACTTATCGCTTTAGCTGCTACTGCTACTACTGCTGGTGTGGCACTTCAGAAATCTGTTCAAACGCAAGACTTTATTGAACATTGGCATGATGATTCTCATAAGCTTTGGACACATCAGGCTCAGATTAACTCACAACTACAAGAAGAAATTGTGGCTTTACAAGGGGGGTTACATTGGTTAGGAAATAAGTTATTGGAATTATAAAAAACTATGCAATATGTATGTAATTGGAATTCTTCTCAAATTTGTATTACCCCATATAAATATAATGATTCCAAATATGAATGGGAAAATATAGAATTGTATATTAAAGGTAAAATGGATAATGTAACTTTTAATGAGATAAAGTTACAAGAAGAGATATGTGAGATATTGTCAGAAGAGATACCTTCTACTAGTTCTATTGATCAAGTAGCAACTACTTTAGCTGATACCCATTCTGATCTTGATCCTCGAGGATGGTGGCAAAGTTTGTTACATAGTCTTGGATCTTCAGCTGTTACTTTTATAATACTTTTATGTTTAGTGTTTATAGCGTATCGATGTGTTCTTGGAATCGTATCTCACCTTACTAATAAGCAATCTGCTGAAACATTAATTACTGCTTTGCATTATCATAATGAGAAAATTAAAACTGAAAATAATAGATAATCATCTCCATTTGTGTATGGTTTAGTTGGGTTTGTGACAAATCAAAGATTGTATATAATATGAGATTGTGCTTCCTCCTTACGAAGGCTGGTAGTCAATGATGGGTAAGGTCTTCTGAGAGAAAGTCAACCTAAGACAGGGCATAGTTGATGGAAGCTGCGTACCAATGATGGGTAAGACTTTGCTCTTGCAGAAGACAACCTAAGACAGGCAGTCTTTCTGTCCAGAATTATAACCTGATCTGGTGTTATAAAAAATAAAGAAAGGGGAATTGTAAAGGCCAGAGCTCCAGCTGTGTAGCTAATAAAGGTATAAGTAAAGAACAGAATATTTAATAGGCATGGAAGGACAGGTATGATTCCAAAATGGGCTGAGCCCTGGGAACATGAAGGTACTGCAAATATCATAAAAGTACTGTAAATATCATGATGAGATAATTTGGCTTGAGAAGAACATTCTCTTTTCCTCTTGTACTATAAATAAGGTTGATTCTTATAATAAAGCATGCACTGGTTCACATGCCTCTGCATCCCCTGTGTCCTGTTTTCTTCTGCACCTATACTTCGGGATCCCCAAGCACATCAGGCTTGAATTGTGGTCACTGAACCATGACAACTGTGATTTGCTTCAATTACTGAGTTATATATCAATTTATTGTTCTACTTTAAAAAAATATTTTAACTATTATTTTTATTTTATGTGTATGCATATATTGCCTGCATGTAGGTAAGTGCACCTCTATTGTGCAATGCACATGGAGGACTGAAGAGGCTGTTGGATCCCCTGGAATTGGAGTTAGGACAGATGCTAGCTGCGATATGGGCACTGGGATTAGAATCTGTGTCTTCTGCAAAAACAACCAGTGTTCTTAACTGCTGAGCCATCTCTCCAGCCTCTTCTACGTTTTCTAGGTCAGACATCTAATGTTGTGGGAAATCTTGTGACTGATTTTGCCTTTTGCCTTACATTCCTATCATGCTGGAATGCATTGCTTCTAATGGGGTATCTGGCCCACTAGAGTGTAATAGGATACTAATCTGCCATGCTAATAAGGGATCCCATATGCTGTGTTGTGACTGGACTATTTCCCTTATATAAGCCCGTACTTTCTTACAATAAAGCAGACCTGTGTCACTGAACCTTATCTCCTGTGCCTGAATGCTGTGACGGTGGCACAGACTCCTCACCAGCCCTTGGGTCTGGACTGGAGGACTGATCGGAGGAACTAAAAGAGAAGGAGAGCAGCCATAGCCGGAGGAGAGCAGCCACAGCTGGCAACCACACCTGGTGCCTAAAGGTGGGGCTGGGATCTCCTCCCCACAGAGTTATAACACTCTGAGCTGTAACACCTTGGACTCTGCTTTTTCTTACAGCTCACAATCTTTGGTTGGGCATGCTGCTCCTGTCTTCAGTCTCCTTGAAAGTTTCCTGAGTCCCTTTGGGTATGTCTTGCAGGGTGAGTGACCTCCGATATGGGGAATAGTCCAGCTGCTGCCAGCCCCTGCGCTGCTGCACTGGTTTCTCTCCTCAGGAGTAGGCAAATTAGGGTAACAGAAAAGGATGTAACTAAAGTTTTAGGTGAAGTACTAGCTCTTGCCCTCTGGTTTACAGATTCTTGTTGCTGAGATCCTGAACAATGGGCTAGCATTTTATTCTTGGCCTGGCATAGAGAAGTCAGTGAGGGATGCCCACAGTCTGGCCTGTTTTACCCCATTGTGACTGCCATTCTGGCCTCGCTTCGGGGAGTTCCCCCTGAAGGCCCTGAACAAGGCAATCTCCTATTAGAGGAGATAGATGAGCAAATACAACAACAGGGCACTGGGGACAGCCTGTCCCAGGCATTTCAAATTAAAACAAAACTAACTGATTCTTGTTCTGATGAAACTATGACTGTTAATGATGATATAAAAAATGAGGAACTGGGGTTTGAGAGCTCCCGGGGTGAAAAGCAGGAGGTTAAAACAGGCTCTGCTCTGCCATTACAGAGTGGTGGCTACCCTCTGCCATCTTACACTGATTTCAAGGAAGCAGACCCCCAGCCACCCCTCCTGATGCCCAAGGCCAAGGGAAGGAAGAGATTCCTGGGGACTGAGGCAGCTGTGCTCAGGTGTGGGTGTGGCACCAGGCTGGGGCAGGAGGCTGGATGGAGAAGGGCGGGCTTGGGGCTCAGGACTGCTGGCGGCGGGCTCCTCCCTGCAAGTGCAATAAGCCCTAGGCCATACTGAGGCTGCGTGGCCTGGGCCACTTGAGCTGCCCAGCACCTGAGTGCAGCCATGCCCGGGCCCTAGGTGTAGCAATCTCCCATGCTTCTAGCAGAGGGCAACGCTGCCATTGACAAACTGGTCCTGAGCACCACCCTAGACTACACCCTAATTCAACAAGCTGGAGACTTACATGCCCGCTTCCACCTTTCTCCCTAAGCTATACATAGGCTCCTCCCTACCTTGCCGATTCAGAGCTGTAAACATTTGGTCTGTGCATGCTCCTCTTGTGCCCCTCTTTTACCTCTGGGACCATTACAACCCTCCAGGATGCTCCCTAGAGGCCTTGGCCCCAACACATAGAGCAAATGGATGTCACTCATTTTTCTCCTTTTGGGAAGCTCAAGTATATCCATCATATTGTTGACACTTATTCCAATGTCCATTTTTCATTGGCCTGCTCTGGTGAGATGGCGTCTCATGCCATAAGGACTGTCAAATATGCCATAGTCCTTATGGGAATTCCTTGGCAAATAAAAACAGATAGTGGTCCTTGTTATGTTTCTGCTACCTTCAGCCATTTTTGCTCTGACTGGGATCAAGGGATTCTTGAACATTCCCACCAAACACTCATTAAACAAATACAGAAAATAGGGGAAGACAATGATAAAGGACCCTGCTATAAGGACCCCAATTTTGTTATACAACAAGCTCTATTTGTATTAAATTTTTCTAAAATTTGACTCCAATGGCCTCCCACCAGCAATAAAGCATTGGGAGGGGCGTTCACTCAGCCCACTCCTGCCCCCATGGTGAGATGGAAGGACCCTCTCACAAGTGAATGGAAAGGTCCACACCTATTATTAAATCTAGGGCAAGGCTATGCTTGTGTCTTTCCAGATAATCTTCCAGGCCCCATCTGGATCCCAGCTCAGAACATCAGAATTGCCTATGATGGAAAACCTCCCTCCACAATCACTGACTCTGAAGATGGCAGCCCTGACCTTGGAGGAAGCAGTGCACCTCTCAACCACTGAGAGACCAATCTCACAGACCACAAAAGCCGCCAACCTGGGAGACCTTGAACACCTCTCTCTGCAAACAGAGACATTAGCTAAGCTAAGTCCTCAATCCAGAGGAAAACCTTTGTCTGTGTTCCTAATTATGTGTGCTATCATTACTGCTATCTCCTGATTTTTGGACCCTGCATTGTTAAGGGTCTTGATAATTTTGTTAAAACTTGTATTTCTCTGGTTCAGTTAGCTGTTGCTCTGCCTCCAGACCTTGCCAGGCATGTCTCTGCACAAAGACCTGCTGTTCCTTGCACTTACCAACCTATAATAATAGAGATATGAAAATAAGGCTTAAGCATAGGTGCAAAATCTTATGGAACAACCATGCAATGGACCTGAGACAACGGCCTGACTACCAGAGCCACAGGAAATGCCTTGCAATATATATTCCTGTTGGCAGACTGTGAGACCAATGCCTAGAACTTGCCACTCCCTAATCCCCATCATTACCTCAGATGGGACAACCCCACTCCATTGGCTTTCATTGAATTCTTAGCCCCTTAAGAGGGCTTTGCATGGGCCAAAGCTTGATACACTGCCTCTCCCTCTGCCGGACCATACCAAGGGGCTCAACCTTTGAGGGCTGGTAGTCAATGATGGGTAAGATCCCAAAAGATGGGACAACCTAAGACAGGCACAGTCCATAATGGTGGGTGACCCTTGAGGTGGGGACAACAATGCTGAGTCAAAGAACCTCGTCTCTCACTGGTTCGCATGAAGTTGGCCCAGCCTGCTCTCAAGATAACTTGCCATCTTGAAGGATGGGGCCCACAATAGGGATCAATCATTTGCCTGTGTTGCCACATACAGCCCCTCGACTGATATCAGTATATATTCTGAACTGTGCCTCACTCTTAAAAATGAAAAAATAGGGGGAGATGTTGTAGAAAATCTTGTGACTGATTTTGCCTTTTGCCTTACATTCCTATCATGCTGGAATGCATTGCTTCTAATGAGGCATCTGGCCCGCTAGCGTAATAAGATACTAGTCTGCCATGCTAATAAGGGATTCCATATGCTGTGTTGTGATTGGACTATTACCTTATATAAGTACATACTTTCTTGTAATAAAGCAGACCTGTGTTGCTGAACCTGGTCTCCTGTGCCTGAATGCAGCGACACTGGCACAGTCTCCTCACCAGCCCTGGGGTCCAGACTGGACAACTGATCGGAGGAACTAAAAGAGCAGGAAAGCAGCCATAGCTGGAGGAGAGCAGCCACACCCAGCAAATACAATTTAATGAGATTTTTCTTAGGTTAAATATGAGGCATCATGGAGGTAATGTTGTTTCTAGGAAGTATTCAGAACTATCTATCTCTTAACTTTATTTGTTTAAAATTTTTGCTTTGGTATTCTACCTGCATGTACTCAAAGCAGCAAGTGCCCAGATGTTGTTCAGTTCAGGGCTATACAGAAATTCCCATGTGCCTGCTTGGACATTTAAAATACCTCCCTGACTATTTGGTGTCTTTTGAGACAATCTAAAGTAATCCATCAATCTCAAGTTTCTTTATTTCAAATCATATCTGGAAAGTTATTTTTCTTTAAGCTAAAATAGTCATAGTTCCTATATAGTAGACATTGTCATCTTCTGAGAAAAATATGCT
>NW_008338715.1:2516063-2526831 GCF_000622305.1 Nannospalax galili | reverse complement strand
CATTATGCCAATCCATCAATTCTAAAGTTTAAGCAAACTTTTAAGTAGTTCATCACTATTTATTTTTATTAAAATTAATAATCTATCCCTATGATCAACCATTTCACACTTATTTTTCCTTCCATATAAAGTATATTTTATACACCATTTTATATATTTAATATCATTTATTTTTTAAAATTATTTTTCATTAATATAGCACAGAATAAATGTTATATTACATAAAAATTTAGATCACCTATTTTTGGTATCTGCTGGTTCTCTATGGTTCAATTTTTATAATTCTGAATTATATAATCAAATATTGGTTCAAACAAGGGAAGTGTTCTGTTACACATATACTATGTTTATAAGTAAAACATTACATAATATAGGTATTTTGGTGCATATGATTTAAAATAAAATGTATTTTGAGAATTAATTAGCTTTATTTGCAAGTTATTAATATTCAAAACAAGACCTCTCATATATTAATTGCTTCCAAATTGCCTCAGATCCAGTGGAGTCCAGTAAGTCTTGATGTGGTACCTATGAAAAATCACAACTATATGACATACTGGAAATGGTTTAAAAACACTGAAACAGTAATGGGATTACAAAGGTTCAGAGATTACAGTGAAGAAGGGAAGAATAGCAACACAAGGTTTTAAAGGTAGTATTTTTTTCTGCATAAAGCTATCATAGTTGACTCTTCTCATTATACGTTTTCAAAATATATATAATATACACCATGAGACACGAACCCTAATGTAGATTCTGGCTTTTTGGTAAGAATGGAATTTCAATTAAGTCATTATATGTAGCTAATTTTTTAATTTGGTTCTTCATAGTAGAGGGTAAGTATATTTGCAGGCATGTATTATAGAGAAATTCTTATCATCTGCTAAACTTTGCTGTGACCTTGAAAGTAGTCTGAGGAATAAATTATTTCCCAAAAACATTTAGAACAAATGAAAGTTATTTTCTGAACATTAAGATAAGATTTAGTAAGCACTTTATTTTTACATGTTTTGACAAGGGTTCTTCATAGTAGAGGGTAAGTATATTTGCAGGCATGTATTATAGAGAAATTCTTATCATCTGCTAAACTTTGCTGTGACCTTGAAAGTAGTCTGAGGAATAAATTATTTCCCAAAAACATTTAGAACAAATGAAAGTTATTTTCTGAACATTAAGATAAGATTTAGTAAGCACTTTATTTTTACATGTTTTGACAAGTATTATATATATATATATATGATCTTGTTCCTGTTCTATGGCCAAAGGCTCTACAAAAGGTTGGTAGATGTGAGTATCTTAGACTTCTGAAATGCTTTCCCCTTTCAGTTATTTAGAGTGTCAGTTTCTGCCCACATTTTGAGTCATTATGCCAGACCTCTTTTAAAGTTGCCATTGAAAATATTAAGAGATTTTTACATAAATATCTTCACGTTTTAAGTGAAGTTTACCTTTGACATTTATTGTTATTTATTACTATTAATTAGAAGAATTCAGTTAATTAATAAAAACAAGTCAAAAAGAATACCTAGACAATACCTATAAATACAATATTCCTTTTCTGTTTTCCTGGTGATTTTACATACATACATATATAAATGCATCCCCCAAATTTTTATATGGGTATTTGCTTTTACTTCAGAAATTCTGAGACAATGATACACCATTCACTTTTATTTCCAGTATTATTCTATTCTACCTTAATTTTGGAAGGATAACTTAATATGAAAACTCCATAGATTATCTGCTAATAGACCTATTTATTATAAGGTTCAGAGGAGTTGAAGTTGAGATGAATTATTAACACTGACCTAGGCAGGTTCAGGAATTCCCTCTTTAAATTAAAGCACTTTAATTCCATAAAGACTAATATTTATCAGGAGAATAAATGGTAAATGTTGACAGACTTTCCATTTTAAAAATTAAGAAATACCACACGTTAATAAAAAAAAAAGTAAAAATAGCAATTAGTTACTTTTCTGTAATCCTTCTCCCCAAACTGGTGCTTTGACAATCACAACATATTCTGCAGTTGGAAGTCAAGGGTAAACTTTCTAAACACAGATGCATTTGAAGGTATAATCCGCATTGTGATGGATTAACTGGATTGGGAATCACTGAGAAAGAAGCTCAAAGTTCATGCACCACAGTGAGTCGCTATGCCATTTCTGGGCATGAGACATTGATAAGGAAGACCACTCTTGCAGTGAGTGTCATATTAATGTTCAATAAAAACTTTATTATAAATTTTTACTTGTTAATGCCTAAAATATTTCATGATGGATAATTAATTTGAAATTTTAGAGCTATGCAAAGATGTTACACTCAAATATAATCACAATTTTTTAAAACTTTCCCAGTATAATCATTTCCTGTTTCTACAGAAATGAAAAGAAGCCATTTTTTTCAGTTTTGAATCATAGTACTTGGGACCCATCATAAAACTTTTTTGTCATAAATGTTTGTTATATACCAATAATGGTGCTACAATTTTCTTCACATTTAAGATTATGTGCCACTCACTCTCACTTATATCCCTGAGCATATACTTAAATTATAATAAAAAATGAAAAAAAAAGTTTAAAAATTTACTCTCACTTTTGTTCCACTTCCATCACTAAAATAATAATACACTGCAGCATCTTTGTAAAGTGCGTGTGTGTGTGTGTGTGTGTGTGTGTGTGTGTATGTGTGTGTTCATTTGTGAGGTAGTACACGAATATGTGTGGGTATACATTAAAGTATGTGTATTGGGAGACTAGATGTCAATGTCAGGTCTTCTTCCTTAGGAGCTATGCTCCTTGTTTATTTTGCGGAAGTATCTCACACATGTACCTGGGAGTGACCAGTTAAGTTACGCTGGCTGGTCTCTGAAAACTCCAGAGATTTGTCTGTCTCTGCTGCTCCAGAGTTTGGATTAAAAATTTGTGCCAGCATGACTACGTTATGTGGGTCCTAGCACCTGAACTCAGGTTTCACGTGTGCATATACTTACTCATTCATCTGATTTATCTCATCAGCCTCCAACTCTACCATTTTAAGATCTATACGGAATATGCATGACTATTGTGCTTTCCAGATATCGCCAATGGATGTGATTGATAACACCTACATGACTTTTCAAGCACATATGTTACAATGGATGATTTATTTCAGCTTAATATTGAAATATGCTAAAGATTCCTTACAATTTGTCAACAAATATGAACAAAATCTCTAATTGTAGGTTTCTACTCTTTTTGAGCTATTCTGAAAACTCAATCCATCACAGTTACATTAAAATACAATGTAAAATATTTCTCTGAGTTTAATTGACCAGTCATCTTAAACACTGGGCTATGTAGCCCAGTTCAGGACATGTTTCTGGATTTCAGCTTATATATACTTGCTCTTCAGTTTCTGCAGGATAATGTCCTATGTCATAAGTGATAGTATGAAAAAATGAAGATGAGATTCTACTCACAGACACTGTTCAGTCAATTTAAGGACAGATCATTACATCAAATCACTTATCCTACTGTCATAAAGGTTATTTTCTAACATTAACTAAGTTACTTAAATTTTGACATTGTATTTGGTCAGTTATTTGAATTTGTCTTGTCTTATATTCCTTCATGGAGGATAGCCTCCACAAATGTAATTTTTCGTTTTGTAAATAAATATATTATTTCTGAGCTCCTACAAATAATACTCAGTTATTAAGCCAAATGAATGCAAGAAACACTCAACTCATTGGTCATCATTAAAATTCTTTTGTAAGTCACCTAAATTATCTATGTTTTAAAGGAAGGACACAAATGCCAGGAATGAGTCCCTTTGCATAATCTGACAGTGGTCCACTGGTCCACTTGTGTAAGATAAAGTATGTTTTCTGCACATTCTTTATCTGTATGTATCTGAATAGGCTAGACTACAAAACTGAGATTTAGAGTGTGGAAGAGAATTTTGGCCTTTAATAATTCACACACATTATCAGTGGTCAGAGAACTTGTCCAGGCTGTTAATGCTACTCTGGCCTCCACTGGGTCTTTCTTTGACTTGGAATTTTCAGCCAGGTTTGTGTGTTTAACTCCAGTACAAATGATCTCAGCTTTTGTAAGATACCTGTATTATCAAGGCCAGAATCAACACATACGTAAGGAGATTTGGCTCTGAATCATGGATCCAGCTTGGGTTTCTGGGTTCTTCCTTTCTTCTACCTAATTGCATAATAACATTGTATTAAACTTGCATAGAATATGAACACAGTTACTTCTCAGACACTGCTCAATATAAGGACAAATTGTCATAACTAATCATTTTAACATAGATGGAAAAAAGATATTATATATTGACTTAATTCTAACAAACACTTGGTACAAGTGCTTGAAATTTAATAAGCATTTTTGAAATTAATGAAATGATGGGAAATATTTAATTAATGTAAAATTACATTACATCACAGGAGGACATTTCCCTGGCAATGAAGGGATGCTCAAGAGGACTTCTGCTCTTTAAAGAACTTCTAACATGAGAAAGCAGATATGAATAATAATAACACTAAATATTCTGAGCAAACAAAGATAGGCTTACCTCTCACAGAGAGGCAGAGTAATTTCACAGAAAGAATGGGAAGATAGACTGAAGCAAAATATAATACTTTGCAATTCAGTGTCTAATGTTTGTGAATAAAAGTCAGGAAGTAGGGAATTCAGCCAAAAATCACATCAGCCTTTCATATTTCATACCAGAGGTGGAAGAAATAAGTGGACAATAGCCAATTTTTCATAACAATATATTTAGGAAGCAAAATTAAAAAATGGAGTGTAGACAGTTAAATTATGTATCATTATACAGTTAAACCAAGAAGAAGAAAACATTAAGGATCCAATAAAAAGCTAATTATTATTTTATTATTTTGAAAATAGAAAATAAAAATGAAAGATTAAATGATTAATGAAAATTAAAGCAATGATATAACACAAAAATATAGATTTCAAAATGGAATAATATTGATTCTTTTTTTTAGAGGAACAAAATCCTCTTCTAGAGGACCTGAGTTCAAGTCTCATGACCCATGTCCAGAAGCTTATAACCTCCTGTAAAACCAGGTCCAGAAGCTCTGATGCCCTCTCCTCTGCAAGTGTCCTCACACACAATGCATAAACACATGCACATACACACCAGAGAGACATAAACACACACTTGCACACATCCTGATAAATAAAAATAAATTATTTTTATAAGTAAGAGGGACTTCTATTCCCCTTATTAAAACTCAAGGTACACTTAGGTACACACACTGAAGAAAGTTACTCTACACGTACAATATTTATGACATGACATAATGGTTGATGTAAAAATATTATAAATTCAAACAGAAGTGGTAGGATAGAATTTAAAATAATGGTAAGTAAAACATGATAAGTCACAGTAAAATAATTGTCTCAAAGAAATATGAAAATTTTAGGTATTGCTTGTGATATATAGTATAATAGTCAGCTCTTCAAATATTTACATCACAAAGGTTTTCTCAAATTCCCCGCCTTGATCCATGATTATTTTCCATAAATGCCCTCCTGAAACAGTATAGTTACAACACTCAGCATTATGAAACACAACAAAGAAATCATGCACATACAGACATAAATATAGAAACAATACAGGCACATTTTCAATCAGCAGGGGAGAGTACAGTATGTGGGACTTCATGCTTTAAAATATTTATACATTTCAGGACTGGAGAGGTTGCTCAGTGATTAAGTGCACTGACTGCTCTTGCAGAGGACCCAGGTATAAACAGAACACACAAAGCTGCTAACAATTGTTCATAACTCCTGTTCCAGGGGATCCAAAACCCTCTTTTGAACTCCATGAGCATTGAATTACATGGGTGCATTTACAATTTGCATACGTGGAAACAATACTCATAGACATAATACATAAAGAACAAAATTTTACACATTTTATTTAATAAAACTGATATGATTGAAAGTATTTATTGCTTAAAAAATCTTCTAATAGTCATATTTTTGCCAAATATCTATTTCTTATGTCCATGAAAATTAGGCTATTTCAAAATTAAATATTACAAATTAGAGTTTAAATGATTTATGCTTGATCTCAATAATAGTGACAAGAATTATGTCCAAACAATATGTATAAACAACGTTGCAGAAATGGTTCAAAAGTAAAAAGTATTTGTTTAACATCTAGGACCCATGTAAAACAATATCTTTTGGTCCATATCTGTAATCACAGAACACTTAAACAAGATCAGAGGCAGAGCCAGGGTATCAGGTGATGGAATAGTCAGTGCCTGGAGAGATCCTGCTTCCTGGCTCATAAATGGTGATCATCTCCTTATACCCTTATATGAAAGCATTGATCTCATTCTTGAAGATTCTATCCTTATGACAGAATTATCTTACAAAGGTCTCAGATCCTAATAACATCATACCAAATATTACAAAATAAGCATTCAGAGCAATACTAAGCCTCAGTATAGAATAAAAGAAAAGGCCAATAGAAGAAAGAAAGTCATAAAATTAGGAATATTTGTTCTTTAATTTTCCATACATGCTCATATATTTCAGTCATTACTCTTCTTCCTATATAAGATATAATATAATTCAAAATTTACAATGTAGTGCATCGAAAGTGGTAATAAGTAAGGTCAAAAATAGAAAATATTATCCAGAAATGGACTCGGTAAATTTTAGAATTTATATACTCTCATTTAGGAGGCAGTAATAATCTTTTCTAATGGATAGGAGAGATTGCCACTGTTTTCAGTGAAAACACTGGGTGTCCTGGAACAAAGATGCTAAAGTGTTTTCATCACAGATGGAAAAGGATGTATGTGTAAGTACTCTGTAGAGACACAGGTACATAACATCTCAACATAGCATCTCAACAGCACTTGTTTGCATCAACATTGAGAAGCTGATCAGAATCCAGGCCTTCAGGTTGGTTGCACTATTAATGACTGTAAGAAGTTCTCAATAGACTTAGAAGGAGGAAAGTAAGGATAAAACTTTTTTTCTCCAGAGGAATTGGCAGGTGAACTAGACTAAAACCAATTCTGGTGCAATTATCAACACTGGTTCAGCAGACCACTCAAATTGCCAGCAAAGCAGTTTTATTTATTTATTTATTTATTTATTTATTTATTTAATAACCACATACTTAGAAGAACCATTTCATTACAACAGCATTTGACATATTCAATAATATTTTCTGAGCTAAGATGCATCTCTTTCACAAGTGGCTGTAAGTGTCTAGGTTTACAGTTGAATTAATATAGTTATATATTATTGAACTAGATCGGACTGTCTAAATCCTCTAAGACATAAAATTAAATGAGGTTTTAAACTTTAAAAAAGATCTCCATTTTATTATTAAAATACAGTTTCATACAGAAAAATTCATTTTCCATGAAATTGACATTAAGATGTTTGCACATGCATTTCTAATCTCTATATATCTGATTATTGCTAGTGACAGTTACTTTTTGAGCTACTTGGTATCTGAGCATGGCTATAAAGTCATCAGGTAGATTTCAATGGTAATGTTTTTCACATCTACTAAATACTAAGGAGCAAATTTTTATTCTTTGAAGAATTATTATCATTTAAAAAATTTAATAACTGCATGATTAGAAGAATCATTTGACTACAGCGTTAACATATTCAGTAACACACTCCATAGCAAGAGTACATCTCTTTCAAAAGTAGCTATAAGTTTCTAGGTTCACAGCTGAATTAATATGTTATACAATATTGAACTCAGTGTAAGCCCTGTAAGACATAGAATTGAATAAGTTTTTAACCTTTAAAAAAGATCTCCATTTCATTTTAGACTATGTTGTTCCTTGCAGAAAGACTCATTGTTTTTTGCTACTAATTTATATATATTTTTTCCTGCAGATGCTCTAATCTGTATGTATCTGATTATTACTAGTCATAATCGGTTGCACTTGTATCCTTGGCACCTGAGCATATCTATAAAGTCATGAGGTAGATCTCAATGGTAATATTTATCACCTCTACTAATTAATAAGATGTAAATTTCCATGCTTCCTCCTCAAATATAATACATTTTTAAAATTTGTTGATTTTGTGTGTGTGTGTGTGTGTATCACACAGAACATCCCAAACCATCTTATTCAACTATACACCCATTTCCCAGATGGCACCCTCCCATAGTCTCCCTCCCCTGACTAGAGCCCTTATACTGTGCTATCCCTGCTACTGTCTGCTGTGTTGCAGTTTTAATTTGCTAAAATATAGGATGATTTTGACAATATGGATATAATCTGACCTAAAATTTTTATGTAAACTTGCAACCAAAACGTTATTGTTTATACTTTGAACAAGGTATGTGACCTGGGCACCTGAAATTAATCCTCCAGGATCCCTCCTTACCCTCCACCCAAGAATCAATAAATGTGGGTATGCATGCTTTACCTATCAAATTGCTGAAAGCAGTGCGATTTTCTCACTGAAAACTATTAGAGAAAATTATTTATAAGTGTGTGTGTGTGTGAGTGTGTGTGTGTGTGTGTGTGTGTGATAAGCCTTGGCATCAAAAGGCAGTATTATCTGATAAGGGTGGGTCCTGACTTTTACTTCATCATTTGCTGGAGCTACTCTTTCAATAAAAGAATGAGGAAGGTCCTGGCTTGGGAATACAGTTCAAACAAACATCTGAAGGAACTTCTACTCAAAGGTTGGGAAAAACGTGGCCATATATATGCTAAGAGTCAGTGTGCCTTGTTTTTCAAGCATAGTCATAATGTGACTTAGACACCACAGTAAAATATGTCCATGGTGGGAGCTTCTGATATTATTGCTAAGACTCATTATGGTTTCTAGATGATCATCTATGAATCACTAATTTCTGGTATTTTTTAATAAAAATGATTTAATATCTTTTGACTTATCAATGGTTTTATTATCTTTAATTACCTATGTAAAATCTTGTCTATGAAAATTTTAGGTTATTTTCACTTATGATTATATCTGTATTGATTAAAGACCGTATTAAACTTTAAAGTATTAGTTTTTAGATGAATTAGAGATATCAGCCTTGAAATATATACCAAAGAAACACAAGATAAAAATAACAGCGTTATCAAAATTTAACTATGATATTATTACATGTTGGAGATTATTCTATAGAAAAGAATTTCATATTGGTGGAACTGATTAAGAAGAAATACATATACATTTTATTTAGAGAATATGAAAAATATCGTAATTCTGACCTACTGTATTTTTCTATTAAATATCATAGAAACATAATAGCATGTACTTAGGCTTTCTTTTTTTAATGCTAGACCTGGAGAAATGGCACAGTAGTTAAAAATTCCAGAACCCACTTCAGGTGGCTTACAACCACATGTAATTCCCGCTCCTGGAGTCCCAATTATTTATACTAGCACAGGCACACAGTGAGAGAGAGAGAGAGAGAGAGAGAGAGAGAGAGAGAGAGAGAGAGAGAGAGAGAGAGAGAGAGGAGAGGAGCAGAGGGGGACAGGGGCAGAGGGGGAGAGATGGAGGGGGGAGAGAGGGAGGGGGGAAAGGGGGAGAGGGAAAGAGAGGAGAGAGGAGAGAGGGAGAGATCATTTTAAATGATTCTTTAAAGAAATACTCATTATATTAAAAACACATGCATTTCAACTACCTGTGGATAAAAAACCTTTAAGGGTAAATAACTATTGTATATAAACATATAAAGCTTCGTGTTTGTTCCCAGTTGCTTTGTACATATAAAACATTATATTATTTTTAAGTTCCATATGAAAGAAAATAAAATGAACAAGTAACCAAAAACATAGTACACTGAAATATGCAAAAAGCATAGCAGGATCAGCCAAGGTTTTTAAAATTATTCTACCTCTAGACGGTGACGGTAACTGTCTATAACACCAAAGGTATAATAACCAAAATAATAACCATTCATTATGCATGAGCAATATGATTATATAATATTCAGAATTAATACATTTAGGAACAAAATGTTTTAATCAATATACCTAAAAATACAAAGTACTGTACTGAGAAATGGCAATTTTTAAATTTGTATATACATTTCTTTGCAGTTTTTTCCCCCCATTTTAATAAATTTACAGAGGGTATGAAAATCTCACCATGTTAAAAATCAATTAGATGTGAAATTCTTTATTTATAATATTGAATTTTCACTGATAGACTAGCTGGTTTGTGCATAGTTATCTAGTAATAGGTCTGGGATAATATTTAAATTTTTTCTTTAATTATATTAAATATCATTCTCATATTATGTGATCTTGACCAACAATGCAATCAACAAACGAGTATTCATTTTTTATATTGCTTTATTATAAAATCAGTATATTTTAGATCTAACTATTCTTAAAAACTCAATGTTCACTATGAGCAAAAGCGGTTTTATTTTTTGAGTTAATTTTTTAAGGGGCAGAATTTATTTATTTTAAACCACATTGATTTTCTCCTAATAAGGTAACATTTTGCCAACTCACAATATGAAGTTATAATTTATCACACATTTTCCCAAGGCCAAAAAGGCATGCCCTTTAAACTCTCTAAAAAACTGTGAAACAGATTTTTGAGTTTTGAATATATTTATTCATTGTTACATATTATGTACTAAATAAATATTTCATTAGTCAATTGAAGTTGATAGAATCAAAAGATCTTATAAAACCAATTTGGTAACTAAAAGCATAGTTTTGAGGAAGCTATGTTACCTAAATAGTTCTTATATCCATTAAGTCTTGAAACATAAA
>NW_008338715.1:2507514-2516043 GCF_000622305.1 Nannospalax galili | reverse complement strand
TTATTTATTTGTTGGTCCTAGTATAAAGTTGTAAGCATCAACCCTTTTTATCTACATTTAAACAAATGTTCTTAACTTCTCTTTATTATTAAAGAAATACAAAGCTTGAATATTTTTATTAAGAAATGAAAATTAAGGAAAACTACTATATAGTAGTCATCTATTTTAGTTATTATTGAATGACTAGAGTACACATGCGGCCATCCTTATAAAATATAAAATATCCATTTATGTGTACTGGACAATTTTCCAGAAATTTAGTTTTAAATATTCACATATGATGTACATGTTCCATCATTTGATCGCAAAAAGCATGAATATCAGAAGTGCTCTGCTTTATTTTCACTAGGTCTCATAACAGCTAATTAAACGGCAGCAATAAATGTTGGCGAGCATTTACATTCAGTAACAATGCAAAATTTCCAAATGATAATACAAAGAAATGAAGTGAACAGATTGGAGTCTTAGAAATGGCAAAGATTATCATCTCTTTGTCTTCCCATTAATAAAACTATGAATTAAAAGTAAATCACAATATTTGTCACTTTGTTTATTATATGTTGCTGTCATTGACTCTATTTCAAGACACAAGTAAGGCATTATTAAACAGGAGATATTACACATGATTACATAGTCTTTCCATTATAAAAGATATTACTACTCTCGAGTATATCTAGCAATAAAAATAATTTGTAAAGATTGCTTTGAGCATTTTTAATGTATAGCTTTAATTTTAACTTCATGATATTTTACAATTTTGCTTGAAAAAGTTCTGAATATAAAACTTAAAGAACATATCAAATGCTGATGAGGATGTGGAAAAAGTGGAATATAAACTGATCAGACTGCAAACTCGTGTAACCACTATCGAAAGAAGTGTGGAAGATTCTTTAAAAAAAAAAATAGAAGTGAATATACCATATTATCCCATTGTATCATTCTTTGTCATATAACCAAAGGACTCATCCTACTGTAGAGATACTCATGCATTCATTTTTGTTGCTGCTATTTTGACAATAACTAAGAAGTGAAAACACTGTAAGTGCACCTCAACTGAGGAATGAATAATGAATATGTGATACATTTGTGCAATGGTGTTCTACTCAGTGATAAAGAAAGATGAAATCATGAAATTGGCAAGTAAATGGGTGGATCTAGAAACTCTTATGCTAAGTGAAGTAATACAGACTCAGAAAAACAAGTGACATATGTTGTCTCTCATTTGTGAATTTTAGCACCAAGTCGTTATATATGAGTATATATCATTATGTAATATCAGAGTCCAGGAAAATGGAAAGGAAGCATGGGAAATGGAGGGAAATAAAGATCCTCCAAGAGGGAGATAGTTATAAAGGATGTTTCAAGTGGAATTGCATTAGATGGGGGTATTCAACTGGGAAAGGAGGAGAGAAGATCATTCAAAGAACCATTAGGGTAAAGGGGAAGAAGGATTTTAGTCACACTTTTATCTTGGGGGTCATCAAACAGCTATATAATTGAATGCAAAGCCCTCTCAATGGGAGGATGCCCATGGGTGGCACTATATAGTTAGCCAAATACACATGACTGAAGAGTTCTTAGGTCCTACAGAAAACTTAATCTTTGTCATAACTCTAGACAAACAAAATTTCTTACTATCTGCTAAATATGGATTCTTATATTTACAGACAGGTATAGCATACACCACTCATCAAAGCAACTCCTTTTTACAACAGTTGGAAGCTATTACCATGTTCCACAACTGGCCACACAGAGAATATGTGTATGAGAGATTGTCAGCCCTAAGTGACACAACTACCATGGAATCTCCACCCCTAAGACTCATGTACTATTACAGAACAAGGACGGAAAGACTAATGATGCATCCCTCAGCTTCTCTCCCATGAAGGCCACTACTGACCAAGGTGCAAAGAATAAGGGACTTCAGAATGTGTGTCCATCTATAGGACTTTTATATTAAACCTCATCTATCCATGGCTCAGGGATAATTTTGAAAGAAGGGGCAGAAAGATTGTAAGAGCCCGGGTTGGTGCATCGATATAAGGAAAAAGAGTCTTCCAGGACTCTGAGAACTTGCTCATATGAATTTCCAGTAATGTTGACAGTATGTACAAGACCCATTCAGAATCAATCAGACAAAAACCCAGCCTAGAACTGGGGAAATGGTAATTAGTCTCCATCATCTTAAGGGAGGCAACTAGATAGGCTGACTAGTTTCCAGTGGATGAACTTGCGCTAAGTGACATAGGCTAGAGAAAATTTTCACTTCATAGCCTTAACATATATTGCAGAATGTAAGATCTGGTGGGGGGCCGGGGGCTATAGGGAGTGTAGATGGGGAGGAGAGCTAAATATGGTTAGGAATTATTGCATAAAATGAACAAAAATTCAATAAAAATATACATTAAAAACTTAAAAACCAGCGTAGGCCCTGGTGTGATGATACTCACCTGTAATGTGAACACTTCAGAAATCAAGGCAAAATAATTGCCACTAGACTCCAGTTTTCCACTATACAACCTACATAACATGTCCCCACCTCTGAAAACAACCAAAAAAACCCACAAAAATTACTTAAAATGTCCTGAGTCACCAGGACTCTCCAGACTCCCTGAGAGTTCATACACCTTGCTCCAACACACTTATCCTTTGGTTCTTTATACACCTATCTACCCATCAACACACGCTACAATTTAGTAGGATATCAAATAGTTTGAGACTTCTTTGTCTCCAGTCTTATAATGAGTATCCAAAAATTCATTATGAACCATTTGGAGAATCTTTTCATGCTGTAGCTTTTAAGCAGAGCCTGATGAATTCATGTAAATCACTGTTCATCAGAAGTTATTATATTTGGCTGGAAAGATGTCTCAGTAGTTAACTTCTTTGGCTTCTCGGCAGAGGGCCTGGGTTTCATTCCCAGAGCTCCAATGACAGCTAACAGCCATTTGTAACTCCAGTTCCAGAGAAAATCTAGGAAAACAAAGTTGTCTTGACAGGTTTTAACATTGTATTAGTCACTTTTCTGTTGCTGTGATAGAAACACTGGCCCGAGCAACCTATAGAAAGAAGAGTTTATTTGAGCTTACAGTTCCAGGGGAATTACAGTCCATTATGGCAGGGAGGCATGGTGGCTGGAGGTGGCTGGACCAGGAGAGCAGAAGCTAAGCTCTCACATCATCATGCAGGCACAGGAAGCAAGAGAACAACTGGAGATCTGGCAAGCTTAAGAACTCTGTAAGACCACCCCCAGTGACATGCTTCCTCCAAGATAGCCACACCTTCTAAAACCCCCAAAAGAGCACCATCATCTGGGGACAAAATGTCCAAACACTTGGAGCTTATGAGGGACAATTTCATTCAAACCACCACATTCCACCCCTGGCCCCCATAGGCTTATAATCATATAAAATACAAAATGCATTTAGTCCAACTTTAAAAGTCCCCATAGTCATTAATCAGTCTCAATACTATTTAAAACTCCACAGTCCTAAGTCTCTTCTGAGACTCAGGTAAATATTTTAACTGTAAGCCTCTATAAAATCAAAAGACAAATTACATACTTCCAACATACAGTGGAACTGAATACACATTACCATTCCAAAAGGGAGGAATGGAGGCATAGTAAGGAAATACTGGACCAAAACAAGACTGAAAACCAGCAAGGCAAACACCAACTCCAGTAGCTCCAAGTCCAACTTCTAGGACTTTAGTTCCAAAGGGCTTAGATGAATCAGCTTCTCTAGCTTTGCTGCTGCAACACACATCTCTCTCCTGCTGGTACCACTCCCTGTGTTCAGGTCTTCTTGGCAGATGCCTCACATCTCTGGCATCATGAACTTCTTGGGGTCTCCACTGCCAACCAGGCTTCATCTTCACAGCTTCATGCAATGGCCTATCAGGGCTTTCTCTAGCCAGGGGAATCCCTGTTTCACACTACCTGGCCTCCAAGGCTCTCTCTGAAACCACAGAGGAAGAAATGATCCCTTCACTCTGCCATCTTTCATGCCTCTAAAGCCAGCACCAGGTGAACGACACTGCCAAGTTTGATTGCAAGTTTAGGATGGACTCCAGCATGCTTTATCCATTTTAGAAGCTTTTCTCTTCAGTGGCCCCTGCAGCATTTTCCTTTCATAAGTTGGAGTCTTAACTGGGTGTGGTCTTGCCTGGAGGGGCTCCAGCATTAATATTCCTAGTGTTCTTTTTCAATCCATCCTGTACCTTCTGTATTTCTTTCTGCCCCATCTGCTCTTTTTCACTGTAAATCTGTATAATATTCACCATTAATAGCCACACCACCATTTCTACATTAGGCTGTTTTGAAATTTCTTCCATTAGAGAGATTAGTCCATTGCTTTTCAACTTAGCCTCAGGCAAGCATTTAGGTTGAAGCAGACTCCAGCCGGAGTCTGCCAAAATATCCCTAATGCTGCTTAAGTCCTTATTTCCTTCTGGAACTACATTGTTCTCAGGACTACTTTCTTCCAGGCCTCTACTAGAATGGTCTGTTCAGCTTCATTTACAGCAATTAACCACTTTTGTAGCCCAAACTTCCAAAGTCTTCCATATTTTTCCAAAACCCCACATGGGCAAGTTTTTCACACTCAACAGACCACTCTCTGGTACCAATTACTGTATTAGTCACATTTCTGTTGCTGTGATAGAAACACTGACCTGAGCAACTTTAGAAAGAAGAGTTTGAGATTATGGTTCCAGGGGAATTACAGTCCATCATGGCAGGGAGGCATGGTGGCTGGAGGTGGATGAACCATGAGCAGCAGACGCTAAACTCCCACATCATCATGCAGGCACAGGGAGCAATAGACTGACTGGAGATCTGGCAAGGCTTAAGAACTCTATAAGCCCACCCCCAGTGACATGCTTCCTCCAGGATAGCCACACCTTCTAAAACCTCCCAAAACAGCACCATCTTCCGGGGGCAAAATGTCCAAACACTTGGAGCCTATGGGGGATATTTTCATTCAAACCACCACAAACACGTATGACACAATTGATGAAATCTTGTGGACAGGCTATGGTGGGTTTGAAGGAAGGGAAGGGGTCTGAATATGATTAATATGTGTTGTAAGCACAAAATATACAATGAATAAAGGTGCATCGGTTACTTAGTATATGGTATATTATTTATAGCCAACAGCACTTAATAAAGCCATGGTCTAACACATTCATCATTGTCTAAATATCTTTGGTGTCAGTTGGCTTTGAGATGGTCCTCTATATTACAGATAAAGCAAACAACATATATATTTTTCCTTTTCACTCCTTTACCTTTCATTCCATAATACAAATAGACTGAAAGAAGTCATGTCTAACAAATGAGTCTTACAGAGAATATTCAAAGCAACATAAAGGACCAAAGATAGGAATAACTTTAACCAAGATTTATAGAAAGGAAACAAAGGAAAATATAATTACAGAAACACAAAATAGAAACAAGATCACCAGGAAATTAAAATGACAGTAACCAATACACATTTTTCAATAACAACTCTAAATATCACCTCAACTCCCTAGTCAAAAGATATAGGCTAGTGGATACCTGTACATTGGTGTTTGTTCCTTCTCTTTTGACAATAACTAAGAAATGGAAAAAATTTAGATGTTCCTCAATTGATGAATGGACAATGAAAATATGTCACATTTACACAATGAGTTCTACTCAACAATAAGAAAAGACAGAATTATGAAATTTTTAGGCAAATGAGTGAACCTAGAAACTGTTATACTAAGTGAAGTAACAGACTCACAAAGGCCAGCAACATAAATTCTCCCTCATTTGCTGATGGTCGCACCAATTCCTTGTGTTTGAATATATATCCTGACATGAAAGTAGGAGCCAGGAAAATGAAAAAGAAAAAGGGAAGTGTTAGGGTTCCAAACAGCAGCAGCTTCCCCCCTCCCCATCAGGGACCTACAGACTTTGGAGCTCAAAAAAGGGAACTGAGCTGATAAGGACCTTGACCTTTGAAGTCAAGGAAAACAAACTCTGCTGAGACACAGCCTGCCTTTCCTCTGACCTCCAAAGATAAGATAAGCAGGTTCTACCTGATAACCAGAGATTTTAGGAGCTGTTTATCACAACAGCTTTTCTCTTATCTTAAGAGGGAAAAAGTAAACACTTCCAGACCCTAATCCTACCTGCTTTTCCTGCTTCCCCCTCCCTGATTTCTCCCCCCTTCTACACTCTAAAGCCCCCATATATAAAGTCCCAGCTCACAGCCCATGGGCTGAAAACTTTCCCTTCCTTCCCTGCCCTTCGCTGACATCTTTCCCTTCCCTGCCCTTCCCTGACATCTTTCCCTTCCCTGATATCTTTCCCTTCCCTGCCCTTCCCGGACATCTTTCCCTTCCCTGACATCTTTCCCTTCCCTGACATCTTTCCCTTCCCCGAGGGAAACGTGTCCCATGCGAAATAAAGCTGTATATCCCGCTGAGAATTCTCTCTGTGCCTCGGTGCCTCCTCCATCCACCGCTCTCTCCAACATTTTTGCCTATCAGATGGTGCCAAAACCGGCTCTTACTTCAAGGGACCTCACACGTAAAACTTTAGGACTCGCTTGTCATTATTGGCGGCTGCGAACACCACAGATTCGGCATTAAGGTACACTTCCACCCTCTATCTCTCTCCCCCCGTTCCCATTCCTTTCAGCTCTCTCTCCCTTTCTCTCTCTCCCCTTTCCCCTTCACTACTCTCCACCAGTTTTCTTTTCATGTCCTTTCCAATCAAATTCAGTCACTCCCAGACCTCACTCAAGGCCACTGGACAGCACTGGTTTCTGTGACTGTTGAACTGCCCGGCACAGTTACTATGTCTGTCCACACCCACCTGGGAGTCAGACCTGCCTCCCTGTTGCACTCAAATCCTTTTCCCTACCTCAGCTCCCTTCCCTTCCTTGCTCCTGCCATCTTTTGCCTTTGCCTAACATCTCATCCTCTCTCTCTCTTTCTCTCTCTCTCTCTCCCTCTATCTCTCTCCTCTCCCTCCGTTCACTGGCTACTCTGAGCTTCATCTAGGCCTCTCCATTCTTCTCCATTCCCGGTCCCTCTCGGCCTTTGGCCCCACTACCTTGTTTCCTTATACTTTGGCTCCTACTGGCTGGTCATGCACCACACTGCAGAACCTCTCCTAACTCAGTTTTACTCGCTCGAAATCACACCGGTGTGTAGGAGGTTCCACTCTGCCTTTGACTACAGGATGCTGTTGTCACTGGCGGGGACACGCACAACTCATATCCCCCCCCAGTGATTGCAGAACGCTGCCCTGGGGTTCGGGAATTTAACTCGAATCTGAAACAAAAAAAGGACGTTTTTCTTTTGTTGCCTGATTCCTCTCGTGTTTGTTTTTACGTGACCTAAGCCAAACCTTTCTCTTCCTACTCTCTCTCTCTCTCTCTCTCTCTCTGTCTGCCTTCCCTGTAAGCTTCCTCTCTGTTCCCCTACCCACCAGCTGAAGTCTTTAACTCTTCTTTCACTTTCCACCTAATCTGTTGCTATGGGAACCAAACACTCAAAACCTCAGGGTCTCACGCCTTTGGCCTGCCTTCTTAAATCCTTAGAAAAGCTAGGATTATCTCACACTATCAGATCAAAATGCCTAAAATTCTTGTGCACCACTTCCTGGCCTCAGTACAAACTAGATAATAACTCTGTTTGGCCAAACACTGGAACCTTAAACCTCAATATTTTAAAAGATTTGGAAAACTTCTGCCAGCATAATGACAAGCAGTCTGAACAACCCTACATCCACGCCTTTCTTGACCTCTGTGCTAATCCCTCCCTCTGTTTCAAATGTTCTTCCCACCAGGTCCTCCTGGCTAAGGCAGTCTCACCAGATCCTGAAACTCCAGGGGCCTCTGCCCCTCTCTCTCCTCCCTACCCCTCTGACTCTGCTCTTGATCCTTCTGTGGCTGATAACCTGCCCCCTATCAGAGCCCAGTCCCAAGACCCCCCTGCTCCTGAGCCTGAGGCACAAACAAGTCTTCCCTCTGCCCTCCCATCACTATACCCTCCCTTACCTTCCAGTCCAGGGGCCAGCCCAAATCCCCTCCCTTCTCTGCCTCAAACTCCCTCTCCACTATCTTCCCCCTCCCTTCCTCAGCATTATGAGTCTGACACTCACTCTCTTAATTCCCCTTTTTTCAAGGAAATCCAATTTGTTAAACACCTCATTACCAAATCCTCGCTAGTCTCCCCAAGTCTGACTTCTACCTCAAATACCCCATTTACCCCTCCTGTATCTGCTTCTACTTCAATTCCAGACCCTGCCTCAGATACCCCTGCCCCTACATCCTCTCATGGACAGGACACCCCTCCCATCTCTCCCACTTCAGCTTCCTCCCAGGACTCCCCTTCTCCTTCTCTTCTGCCTCCTCCCAACCCCTCTCCCGTGTCAAGCCATACCTGTTCCCACACCCAGTCTCAGCCTCCTTCCCATGGCATTTTTCCCCTCAGGGAGGTGGCAGGCATGGACAGGACTGTCAAAGTCCATGTGCCTTTCTCTCTTGGAGA
>NW_008338715.1:2494971-2506427 GCF_000622305.1 Nannospalax galili | reverse complement strand
TCATGGTCAGTTCTCCCTTCCTACTCTGGTAAAGTTTTTCCCTCACAGATCTCTGTGGTGGGGGTTGATGGGAAGCCTCACAACCCCAAATCAACAGGACCCTTAGCCTATGTATTCTGGAAGGTGCCTTTAACTCACTCCTTCCTGGTTATGCCCACCTGTCCAACCCCCCTACTTGGCAGGGATCTCATGCAAAAGCTCTCTTTTTCTATTCCTCTTCCATTCTCCACACTCTTTCTCCTTTCCCCTGTACCTTCTCCTCTCCAAGCCAGATATTTGCCCCTTCCCCCCACTGAAGTAAATCCCAAGGTCTGGGACACCTTAGCCCCAGGACTAGCCTCTCATCACACTCCTATCCTCATTCTTTCTCAATACCCTTACACCCAGACTCTCATAACCTCTTTACATTCACCTGGGAGGACCCTGACACTGGGATGTCTTCCCAACTAACCTGGACTGTCCTGCCCCAGAGAGCTATGAAAGTCTTAGATCAGACAGGAGGCATGGCCATGAAGCAGCTTCAAGGCCTCAATGCCTCCCGCAGCTCCTCTTGGGATCACATTCTCACTTTATTGGTTAATCTCCTGAGAAACTTCTCTAATGCTAATGTCTCCACTTGCTTTCTCTGTGACCCCTGGCAGGGCTCACTTCTCCTCCCTTTCCCAGTTTACAATGTTACTCCACAGGCCACTACTCAGTGTTCTTCGGAACTTCTAGTACATGGGCTCATGCTTGGCCCTAAGATACTGCTCTAACCTCGGGACTGCTCTTTCTCTGTTCTTCCAAAATATACTCCTGCACCTCTCCACAAATTGAGGACACCTGTGCTCCAGTCATTCTCATCCCCAAACTAACCCTATACACACCAGGAGAGGTGTATGATGTCTTATCCACAGGGACAGAAGGAACCAGAACAAAGAGGTCAGCCACCTTGGCAGTACTGGTAGGAATTAGCCTCGTGGCATCAGTGGCAGCCACGGGACTCATGGCTGGAGGCTTGGGACACACGCTGATCTCAACCCAGTATCTTTCTCAAGAAATGGAGGACCTCAGATGGGAGCTCACTTCAACAGTGGAAACTACAGCCCAGTCAATCCAGTTCCTACAACAACAATTATCCTCCCTAAGGTGAAGTTGCACTCCAGAACAGGCGAGCCCTGGATCTATTAACTGCAGAAAAAGGGGGAACCTGTATTTTTCTGGGTGAAGAGTGCTGTTATTTTATCAACCAATCCAGTAAGGCCGAACATGATACAGAACAACTCAAACAGGTAGCAAAAAATCTTTCACTTAAAAATTCCCAGTACCAACAGTCATCTCAATGGGACATTTTTTACAGGACTAACTCCTTGCCTTCTGCCCTTATTGGGCCGTCTGCTTTCTATCACTTAGGTGCTAACCATTGCTCCTTGCCTTGTCAGATATTTTCAGGACCAAATCCGAAAACTAACGCATACTAATTTTAATCAGTTGTTGCTTTCCTTCCCTTCACATGTATATGAACGCCTGTCAACCATCGAGGACCGGGTGCAGATGCAGGAGAGACAACCCTTGCTGCCTAGTGGACCCCTAAACCAGCCTACCCCCCACGTCGACCCTGTCCAGCAGGAAGTAGCAAGATGACAACGGCGCCCCCTATCCTATAACACAAAAGGCTGGAGTGTTAGGGTTCCAAACAACAGCAGCTTCCCCCCTCCCCAACAGGGACCTACAGACTTTGGAGCTCGAAAAAGGGAACTTAGCTGATAAGCACCTTGACCTTTGAAGTCAAGGGAAACAAACTCTGCTGAGAAGCAGCCTGCCTTTCCTCTGATCTCCAAAGATAAGATAAGCAGATTCTACCTGTTAACCAGAGATTTTAGACGTTGTTTATCACAACAGCTTTTCTCTTATCTTAAGAGGGAAAAAGTAAACACTTCCAGACCCTAATCCTATCTGCTTTTCCAGCATCCCCCTCTCTGATTTCTCCCCCAAACAGTCCCCTCTTCTACACCCTAAAGCCCCCATATATAAAGTCCCAGCTCACAGCCCGTGGGCTGACATCTTTCCCTTCCCTGCCCTTCCCTGACATCCTTCCTTTCCCTGCCCTTCACTGACATCTTTCCCTTCCCTGATATCTTTCCCCCTTCTACACCCTAAAGCCCCCATATATAAAGTCCCAGCTCACAGTCCATGGGCTGATATCTTTCCCTTCCTTCCCTGCCCTTCGCTGACATCTTTCCCTTCCCTGCACTTCCCTGACATCTTTCCCTTCCCTGCCCTTCCCTGACATCTTTCCCTTCCCTGACGTCTTTCCCTTCCCAGCACTTCCCTGACATCTTTCCTTTCCCTGACATCTTTCCCTTCCCTGCCCTTCGCTGACATCTTTCCTTTCCCCGAGGGAAACATGTCCCATGCGAAATAAAGCTGTGTCCCGCTGAGAATTCTATCTGTGCCTCGCTGCCTCCTCCATCTGCGCACTTGCTCTCCATCCCAATTTTTAACCTATCAGGAAGCATGGAGGTTAAGATAAAACAAAAGAGCCCAAAAGACAGGAATAGTAGGAAATAGATGTTATCAAGGAGGAAATGGGGAAAACGGGAAAATTCAACAGAGAAGGGAAATGAAGAGGACATACAAGTAACCATGAGGTTAAAGGGGAAGAAGGAATTAGAGTATAATAGGAGACAAGTATTATCAAGTGGAAAATGGGGAACACAGGGGTACTTGAATAGGGAGGGGGAAGGTGGTCAGACAGGGAGAGAGAGAGGAGAGATAGTAAAGCTTAGGTGGTACATAAATGGAAATATATACCCCCCCAAATATATTCTGGTATAACAGTAGGAGCCAGGAAAATGGAAAGAAAGCATGGAGATAAAGACAAAAAAAGAGGCTGAAAGAGGGGGATAGCAGGAAACATGATACCACAGTGGGAATGGGAAAATTAGAGTTATTCAACTGGGAAGGGAAGATGGAAGGGCATACAAGGAACCATCACAGTTAAGGTCAAGCATTTTTATCCAGATGCTCTTGAGTACAAGTTCATTCACTGAAGTCTAGTCAGTCTGTCTTGAGTCTCTAACTTATGAAGATATTACTATCACTCACCCAGCATTAATTAGTTTTCAGTAGTTCCTAGGCTAGGGTTGGGGCCTACTATGCATTCCCCTTGTTCTATGCTAGGTTTTTGACTGATTGAGTATGCATGATTTTTTGCATGCTTTCAACATTGTTGCAAGTTCATATAAGCAAGTTACCAGTAATCTGAAAGCCTCTGCTTCCTTATTTTCATGCATGAACCCAGGCTCTTGTAATCTTTCCTCCCCCTCTTCTTCAATGGTCCCTGAGTTCTGGGTGGGTGTGTTTTAATATAGGAGTCTCTCTAGGGACATTCACTTTGCAGTCTCTTCTTCTCTAAAACTTAGCTAGTAGTGCATGAAATCTGATGTGGTGGCTATTGGTGGTGTGTATGGAAGAGGGCCTCTAAATTTTATTAAGATTTATTATACAAAATGCACAAAAACTCAATAAAAATATTTTTAAAACTAATAAATATAACTGTTGCTAAACAAATTATAATTTTTGTCATTTATAATGATTGAATGACATTTATATCAATAGAATTCCATCTAATTGTTGTAGAAGAGAAGAAAAATTTGAATGTGTAGGTAGAATAATTCCTCATTCTAGCTAATTACCATATACATTAGCTCACATAACTATTTTTTCATATGAACATTAAACTACATAGTGTGTTTTTCTTTTTTGATCTAATCTCTTATTAGCAATAATAAACATTCCATATAATAGTTCACTTGAATGTATTCTTGCTATTTAACTGTACTAATGTGTCTTTGAAAAAGAAATCTACATCTTCCTGATTAAGTGTCTGTGAAATATTTAATCCTGAATGACATATCTACAATGGGACTTCTAACCCTAAGGCTCATGGAACATAATGAAACAAGGGGTAAAGCGACTACTAATGCACCTCTCAACTCTCATCAGTGAAGCTTCCACATACATCAGAGGACAATGAACATAGAAGGCCACAAATTCACAAAACGTAGAGAATAAGACCCTAACAACTTTGACTTTTGATAACTGATATACTCTCTAAGAAAGCAATGAGATAATTTATTTTGGAATTCTAAATATGAGTTAGATCACATGGTTTAATCCTACTGTACCTACCTTATTTCAGATAACAAAATATATTGCAGATTAATCCAAGTTGCTTAAAAAGTCAAGACTTTAATCCCAGCACTTGGAGACAGAGGCAGGTGGATCTTTGTGAGTTTGAGGCCAGCCTGGTCTATGTAGTGAGCTCCAGGATAGCTGGGGCTACAAGGAGACCCTGTCTCAAAAAGAAAAAAACAAAAACAACAACAAAAATTCAAGACTTTTGTTTCTTTTAAATATATATGTTTATGTATTTACTATGCTTAGATTTTCAGATAAATCTTATTACATAGTTTGTACAATATTTCTGTCTGACTCTCACCAAGGTCAGGATTCTAGGTGTTCACCACCATATCCCATTGTAACATTGTTTTGTTTTGTTTTGTTTGGAGGGGAGTGCTGCGAATACTCCATTGTGAAGATTCAACATAGTTCTACCCATTTACTGATTGACACATTATTATTCCATATTGAATTGGTTCGTTTTATCTCGTTTCTGTGATTAAAATACTCTACTACATTCATTTCACATTTCCATTTATCTCATGGTTTCAGATGGTACAGTGAGTAATAAAAGCACAGTGGCAGAAATGGCTCTATCTGTGGGTTTAGAAACATGAGGTGATACAGCTCTTTGCACTGTGACAGATAAGAGAAGAAAAGTAGCTTGAATCAGAACTCGATATAATCTGTAATCACTCACCTGCCTCTAGCTCACTATTTTGGCAGTCAGGTCCACTGCCTAAAGGCTTCATAGACTTTAAAATGCCATGAGAAACTTAATACTGAACATTCAAATCATGAACCATTGGAAGAAATTTCTGATCGAAATCTTAACATTTCACCTTTGGCTTACATTTTTAAAAGTTTAAAATTTCATTCTGTTAATCTTTATACATTTATAAAACATACTCTAATCATACCATCTGCCACTATTTTCCTCCATCTCTGATTTCTAAAGGTCCATGACTATCCTACAATGCAAAGTGCATTTAGTCCAACGTCAAGAGTATCCACGGCTTTTGTTTTTCTGTGATACAATAATACATTTATTAGGTAAGAACTCACATATAACTATATAAAAAATTCAACCCCCAAAATAACCAAATTTTAATTAAAACACATACCTCTTGTGTGAACACTTAAAGCCAGGGTAGTTTGTCATAGCACTTTGAGGTAGCATATTTTGTGAAATGACACAAATCACAAAGATGTTGTAGAATGTCTACTCTACAAAGCTGCAAGCATCTGCCTCAGATGACTGAGGAGAAAGTAATTTGTGTGTATTCACAGCTAACGTCAGCCAAAACACACTTGGCAACTCATCTACTTCCCTTTGTACCTCATAGGATTATGAAACATAATGGCCTTTTGATACAGATTTCATCTTGGCTATGGATCCAGCTTCCTTTTGCCACATGCAATGCCCAATTGACAGCAACAAGTGATCCCAGTAGAAAAGGATACTGGATATCTTTGTGGTGCTGGTTTTACCTTTCTTTAGCAGTAGAGTTCACTTACTGACTGCTTCCTTAAAGGCCACAGAGAGGCCTATGTACATTTCCTCCATGATTATGGCCCTGAAAAGACTTCCCTTTCCCATTCCTTGAGCACAGTCATTTTGGAGTATCATTAAGTGCTCTGGGATTTTTCTTGCAGGATGGTGAGCTTTAAAGGAATCTATCCAACAAATGACAACAAAACCCAGGAAAAAGAGCAAAACCAAGAACAGACTTCCTTTCAACAAGTTAAAAATGACAACCACTTACAGCTGAGAAAATGGACTGCTTCATTAAAAAAATTCTGTTCAGTTCTGCATTTCAAACACTACTATGCAATCAATATAGGTTAAGGCTTAAAGCCATAAAACGGTCCCACCAATCTCAGACCAGGGTATATGTCACAATGTTTGCTCAGTGTCACAGATTAAAGTGATTTCAAAAACCAATTTGTTCTAACATATTTCCTCCTCTTTGAAATGTCATACTTAAAAATTATCAGTGTACAAGAAAATAAAAGCAGCACATATCCAGGCAGAAAAGAACATGTGTTTGGATGAGCTGTCACTTAAACATGCATTCAACATTGCCTAAAACTTTCAACAGAGGTCCAGAGGCATGCCCTAGGCATTGCTGAACACACTTGCCACAACAGAGGATTAGACTTCAAGTATTAGTGGTGCTACTGCAGTCAGTTTCATAACACACTCAAGCTACTCTTGGAAATCCCAACAAATTCTTGAACATACTGTAAAATGAGAAGCCATATAAGCTATTATTAAAGCAGTCTTTTTTACTTTCTTTTCTCTCCCTTTTGTATCAAAGAGAAAAATGAATTCATTGGGCCAATAGTGTCATAATAAAATGTCAAAAATAGCTGTGCTTGGTGGTGCACGCCTTTAGTCCCAGTACTTGGGAGGCAGAGGCAAGCAGATCTCTATGAGTTCAAGGCCAGCCTGGTCTACAGAGTGAGTTCCAGGACAGCTGGAGGTATAGGGAGACCCTGTCTCAAAAAGACAAAAAAAAGTCAAAAATTTTACTCAGGCAAATAAAAACTAGAATAGAAGTGAGGAAATGACAGCAGACCCCAATCTTAGCTGAAGAAACATTGACAGCTGATTACTGCTAGGTAAAGAAGAGCTGATCTTCCTAAAACAAGAGACTCTAGATAGGATGACTAGTCCTCAACGGATGTACTTACACTGGGGAACATCTGGGGACACTGACTTGACACATTAGGCCTTAATATGGATGACAGAGTTTATGGGTTCCAGTGGGGATGAGGGACTGTGGGAACGTGCCAGTGGGGACGGGCATATAAAGGCGATTAAGATTCTTTGAGATATTCTTACAAAATACACAAAACTCCAATAAAAGCAAATTTTAAAAAGTGTCAAAAATATTAATGTTTCTTTACATTATTATCTGTCCCCAAACTTAAGTTATAGACAGTCTCTAAAGCACTCTTGAAGCCTACTTTAACAGTTCAACACCTCTTCTGTATATACTTCTGAGTCTGTGATGCCATTGCCCCTTAGCTGGAAGGATACAAACTGCTCAAGCCCTGAGGCTCTACCCATATTCAGGTAAACTTCTTAATTCAAGATGATTTAAAGTTTCCCCCAAATCTCGAACATGTAGCATTTTGTTTGTAATAAAGATGTGCTTGTTTGACCAATCCACAAAGTACTAAAGGACTGTAAATATTCAACTCTTTTAATTCTCTAATTGACCATGGACAGATAGAAGCTTTTAAATGCTCCTCAGTGCAACTCACATCAGCAAGGAATCTTTGTTTCTCTGTCAAACAGAAGGAACACGGCCTGCACTTACACCAAGAAGGATGTCTGCATTTCAGAAGGTAAAGTGTAATACCATTGATGGAAATATAGAAAGATCTCCATACTTCCTGCTCTACCAAGTGACTAGATTTGCTCAGAAAGTTAACTCTTATGAGAAACAGTACTAAACAGCACTTGGTGGGTGTCATAACTTGACATGGCTAGCATGCAGTGTACACTGGTGATTATCTGTACTATTTTGGTTACTCTTTGTCATACAGTTACTGTGGAATCTCAATTAGCCTAAATCTTAATTCTTTCACATCCCCAAAATGAAAAATAAGTGTGGTTATCCCTGTAGCTCTGGGCTTAGAGATGCAGAAAAAATAATTTTGTGCCAATTGAAATAGAATTTATTCTCAAACATCTTCTTTTGTAACTAATCCACATGTGTATTCTTCAATTCTGGGTCATGAGCCATTCTGCAACTGGAAACATCCTAGGGTAACCTGAAAGCTTGTATTTGATGGGTAGTAGAGAACACTTGGATCCAGTCATTCTTGTTGAAGTTTGCAAGGTAAAGGAAAGCAGTGGGTGGAGTCAGGCCCATTCTAGTGGGTGTTATAGACAATTGCCATCTTGATGACACATTGGTATTATGGGAAGATGACTCTGGTTGATAACTGAAGCACCATTGGGTGTGATGGCTATTTGTCTGGGGTGATTGTCATGCTAAAGAGTTCTCCATGTCTGAACACAGACCTAGGCATAAATCTCAAATCATAAATTTGAGAGTCTTTAACTGGGAATGTCCTCTTCCTAAGCAACATGCAGAGTTTCTAACAATTCTTCCTGTGCTCATGTACTTGATTTGATCACCTAGAAAGCTATAATTCCTGTTCTCCTTGACAGAGACCCTTACAGCTCTGGCTGCATCAGTCGGATGTTCCAATCCCCAGCAAAGGACAATCCTATTCCATTATCTTAAAATGTTGAATTCCAAATGATGATGTCTCCTCCTTTGACCCAGACTTGGGAAACCATTTTTTTTAAAATAAACAATGAGCCTGTCCATTACAGCAGTAACAGGTGGCTTTTCAGGGTCTACAGTTGGTGAGACTAAAGCCTCAAACTGTTATCCAAGCAGAGGTAGCCAATCAGTGTCAGCAGCAGTGAAGTTTGTTGTTTTGACACCTTTATCAATAAATAAGCCAGCCTTAAAACTTGAATGCACTATGTTATAAAAATATTCCCAGTGGTGAGCGTTCTTGTTTCTCCAATAACTGCAGTCCAATGGATTCCACAGTCAGTACCTTGTGGAATATACGTAATATTTCAGCATAATGTAAACCTGCAGCTGCATTATTCATCAGCAGAATTTTTAATTGTTGGGGTGACCAATTCAAATTTTGAAACCACCATATGGTCTATGGCAGGCACAGGGACATAGTTTCTAAACACTGTGCTTCACATGGTGGTACATACAGAGTTGTTCATATCCATAAGGAGGAGTTTACCTGGCTTGGTAAACAGCCCCAGATTATGGAATAAAATGTTTCTCTTGTTCAAACAAGCAGCAGTGGTCTCAGAATAATTGCATTCTCTACCATCAAAACCAGGACTACATGAATGATGCCAATGAGTGCATATAGCTCAAGAAGAGTCCTGATCATCGATGAAATAATTCATTATAAGTAATTCATTGAAGTAATTCATGTCTCATGAATGAACCTGGAAAGAAGAAAGTAGCGTCCATCTTTTCAGGCATTCTTATTTCAAGAGAAATCATTTCAAATGAGTTTCCATTTTCATGACTCTAAATATTTAATGGGATCTTGAAATCATAGCTCTTGTCCTACTTTCCTAGTATATGTGCATGGTTTCTGTCTAGAGCCATTAATATCTTTAATGATTGCAACCATTTCATATCACTTTATCTATAATAATTTAAATGCACTCAAAATCCCAAAGTATAGGTTCTTTTATTTTCATGCCCTGCTTTTTATCATTAATTTTATTGCATATTCAGTTAAAATAAGCAAGCAATAACCTTACCACAGCTTGAATGGTATTCTATAATGGAATTTCCCTCACTCAGTAAATCCATTCATTACTTGTGAGTTTAGCCTCATGCATGACACAGGCAAAATGTGCCAAAATCTTTGCCAAAACAAAACACAAATGGCCTCTATCCCAATTATAATAATGCCTTTTCCCATCTGAAGCCTCATGAGCAGTTTTATTGTTTGCATTTCTTTAGATGGTGGATTCTAAAATCATAAAAAGATCATCTATTAAGTAGAATTTTCAATAGTCTAGGTCAGCTTTAGCCTCTACCTGTAGGCTATTAAAGTTTCCTCCAGTTCCAAATGTCTGACAGTCAGGTTTATCACACAAATATCCCCCCTTGTCTAGTGTTAATTTTCTCTGTTAGTTTTCACATATTGATAACCAAAGTAACTGACAAAAAAAATAAGAAAGAAAGAAAGAAAGAAAGAAAGAAAGAAAGAGAAAGGAAGGAAGGAAGGAAGGAAGACACCTTTCATAGTTTGGAAAAGATCATGTCCAAAGCTATGAGTTATTAAACCGAACATTCCAGGACCAGGTGTAGGATAACTATTTTATGAGCTTTTGTTCAGAGAGGTTGTAGATTTGCCATCAGTCTTGGTTAACCACCAAAATGATGATAAAACTCGGTTGCTGAAGCCCTCGCACAGCTTAATTACATGATTGTTTAAAAATCATTATCCTTGTCTCATATAACAAGAATAATTGTCTTCTTGTAATTTCTTCAACATTGATTATGTCATTTGAAATAGCAAAATGTAGTAAAAGAGACAGTGTTTCATATTATACTGTTTTTCAGTTTTAATTAATAATTCACTTGGATGCTAAAATTTAATAATGCAATATGCCTAGAAATATTCTGTATAGTATAATTCAATTATTTTCACATATCAACAAATGCAAATAAGTGAAGTTTTTGTATAGGATAATTTCTGACTTAAATATTTGACAAAAAGTTATTTTTGGAAAAATTAGTTAAAAATTGCCTCTCTTTGGAATAAGAAAAAAATAGTAGGAAAAACAGATCCTCTGTGTGGAATTACAAGCTGAAATACTCAATAAGAAAACATGAAATAAAGCTTCCTCAAAATGAAAATTCTAAAGAAAGGTGAGCTAAGTATTCAACCTCCTTTGTAAGTATAGTTTTATACTTAGAAAATAAAATTTTATTGTTTTAGGGATGTATTTCACCAAAAAGTCAATATGCTACAAAATGTGTTTGAATATTACACATATCATTTGATAGAAAAAAAGAATAAAATAGATTTGGGTGAATAGAAGGAATTCAGTGATATAACATAAAGATTAAGAATAGCTATGAGCACAATACAAGACTCTCTAGTTTTTTTTCTCAAATTGAGATATAGGGAAAAATATTAATATATGACTGACATCATCACATTTCCAACAAGAACATCAACTCTAATCTGGACTTGTCTTTTGATTCTAGTGATTATTCAGGCACTTTGTCTAGTAGACACTTTAAAATCGAAGTAGGTCTTTGAAATACTGTAATAAAAATAGATCGTTGACTTCAGAAATTATGTATCTAGTAATTTTGTACAAGACCAAGTTCTCTGCAGCAGCTGAATAAATGGCTCAGCAGTGAAGAGCACTGACTATTCTTGCAAGGGACTGAGTTTTGGTTCATAGCACCCATATGGTATTTAACAACCATCTGTAGTTTCAATTTTGGGGGATCTGACACCCTCTTCTGTGCTCTGTGGGCATTGTAGGACCTTGGTCCCTATATACTTTCAGGTAAAACAGTCCTATACGCATGAGAAATTTAAAAAGTAAACTGAAAAGTACTAAAAACTAAATTAAAAACTATATATAAAACTATATATAAAAATATAATCAAAGGACTTATCAGGTATAACTGTAATAAAGTATGTGTGTTTAATTTTTTTCATCTCGAAATGTAAAATAAGACTTAATAGAACAC
>NW_008338715.1:2494492-2494811 GCF_000622305.1 Nannospalax galili | reverse complement strand
TTATTATAATCAAGTTATTTTCCATAAAAACATCACAAATTGAACTATATCATTGTCTCAGATTGTGCTATGTTAGAACTTGTGACAAACATGTAATAACTTCTATTGTAGAGCTTCCTTTTCACATTTTGGAATGATAAATATGATTCTAATATGTTAAATATGTTTAGGACCTAAGCATTGTTATTTGTTTCATTTATAAATTTACAACCTTAAGGATGTATCTTATAAAGATAATCTGTCTTGTTATACTCCAGAGTATTTAATGATTAGTAAATTTTGCATTTAAATTTTCCTTTACTCAGAGTAGCATGCAAAA
>NW_008338715.1:2485896-2494284 GCF_000622305.1 Nannospalax galili | reverse complement strand
GAATGGAACCAGGTCTTCATTTTGTACCACCAACACATTACCAACTGAGCTGTCTCCCCAGCTGTCTTCTGGAGCTCTGGCTTTCCTAATGGCACTGCCTTCCCTGCCTGCCGCTGTTGACATCACAGCCCTTCTGATGAACTAGTGGCCTGACTTCTCTTAAGGACAGAGACCCGTATCACCCAGCGTCCCCAGGTCACTCGGGATTGTGTGGAAGCCATGCTTCATCTGGGCACTAGACCCTGTGCTCCTCTTTCTGAGGAGGGGAGCAGCATGGCGCCCCTATTTGTAAACCAGCAGTTAACAGCCCTAGAGTGGGTTTTCCATGAGTAAAGTACAGGAGAGTTTCAGCACACAGACCGTAGGCATTTTACATTTGTTGAATCAGTGAAGGGATTAATAAGCCTTACGGGCCTTTCTGACCTACTTCCTGGTTCTGTGCTCAGTTGCTTCCTAGTTCTGTCATAGGTGGAAAAGGCATTACTCACGCATGTGTGTGCACTTGTGAATTCACTCACCTCTGCCTGCTTGCAAGGCAGAAGCAGGATCTCAGGAAGCCATGAACTGGGTGATGTTGCCTTCTCTCCCTACGCTGAGTACCAGGGACAGGAGCAGGAGCCTGCAGATGTGTAGACTAGAGTCTGCTTTACAAACCAACTGTGGGGCGGGGCTGGGGAAAATCTGAATCTCCCTGGATCTGAATTTCCCAAAGGGCCCCTGTCAGAAAAGCGGGGCAAGAGAGTGCTGAGGCCCCATCCACACGGGTTCTGCTGTTGCCCTCTGCTGACTTGTTCAAAGTGAATATCTGTTAGGCATTTGCTTTGAGAAATTTAAACTGTGTTTATTGTACTAGACTGGAACACATGAATCAGCACACCCCTTTTCTTTTGCTTCTTTGAGGTTTCAGTGCCAGATGTTGAGCCCAGGGTCTTGCACATGCTAAGCACATATTCTACCACAGAACACTACCTCTGAATACCCTATACGACTTTTTAATTTCTATTATACACACACACACACACACACACACACACACACACACACAAATTAGAATTCTGAATATAAAAGTCAAGAAGCAAGCTGGAATACAACTTTGTTTTAAGACTGGCTTGTGTGTATATTCTTTTTTCTCCTGTATTTTCATTTATTTTATAGGATAGGCAAACTAGTTAACACGATGGAAAACTTTCTTAGTATATTTTCAAGTGGCTATTAGAGATATAAATGTGTGTTTAGAAACACTTCAGCAGTAGCTGAAAGAAATTTGAAATTTGGCAGTGAAAAAAGTGTTAAACAATAGTGCAAGCAATAGTTCTTTTATTTTAAAATCTCATTTTATGTATGTATCAGTGATTTGCCTGTGTGCATTTAAGTGCACCCATGTGTGCAGTGGGCACAGAGACCAGAAGAAGGTGACAGAGTCCTTGGAACTAGAATTAAAGATAGCTATTAGTCACTATGTTTTGTTGGGACCCAATCCCTAGTCCTCTGCAAGAGCAGACAGTGCTCTTAAACACTGAGCCATCTCTTCAGCCCCAGAGTGACCTGTATGTCTGAAGAACAGAAGTGCACATTCTTGTTCTTTTCATTAAGAATCTTTGGCCTAACAGATTTAATGTGAGACACTGAAAGACAGAAAGAAGATAGTAAATGGAACCAAGAGCTCAAGAGAGACCTGAGTTTGTGATAGTTGTTAGTTATCTGAGATGTATATTTCTCATTTATTGTGGGAAAAACTTGGGAATAATATTATAGTGTAATCAATAGCCCTTTTATTTTAAAATCTCATTGGCATGTATAACTTTTTTCATTTTAAAGATAGTTTCTTAAAAAAAAATTGAATGGACTAAAAGTTGAGGATGTGGTGAGGGAGAGATCCCAGAGAATGTATAGTTTTAATTCGATATTCTCCTTGTTCCAGGTCTTTTAGTTTTATCTTTAAAAGCTTTGAGTTTTAAAATTCACAATAGACAAATGCATTATACCATTTGATGCAGAAACTCTGTAACCTTAATAACTAATGCCTATATCATTGCGACAAATAATTGTTAGTTCAAATCAAGTGGCCAACAGATTATTTGTTTCTCAAGGTACAGGCACAACACATCTTTTGACAATTCTAGCTAAAGTAGAAATTAGAGCAATATGTGGAATTTGGAAAAGTAAATAATGATTTCTTTCCTTTCTTGATTCCATTTTATGGATTTCTTGATGGCATATAGTACAGACTTCCTTAAACCAAGGAAGTTTGTTCTGTACTTTTGAAATTTAATTTTAATTTTAGTTTTTAAGTCCTTTGGAATGTCAAATTTTATGTACTCACAGATGACTGGGTGTTCTTTTTAAAATTTAATTTTATTTATTTTTATTTTATGTGTATGCATGTATTGCCTGCATGTAGGTAAGTGCACCTGTGTGGTGCAATGCCAGCGGAGGATAGAAGAGGATGTAGGATCCCCTGGAACTGGAGTTACGGACAGTTGTTAGCTGCCATGTGGATGCTTGGATTAGAAACCGGGTCTTCTGCAAGAACAGCCAGTGTTCTTAACCACTGAGCCATACATCCACCTCCAACTGTGTGTTCTTTTGTTTTTATTATAGGAAACTTTTTAAAAATATAATAACTACAGGTAAATATGAAACAGCCTGTTAGGGCTCTATCATCCACACATTTTGAAACATGTAGAAACCTAGAATAATATGTACTTTTCTTTCTTTTTGGAATAATGCTCTCCACAATATGGCAGGAATCTCATACCTTGATGAGAGCTTTAGACAATATTTTGGAAAATGTACTCTATTTGAAAGCAGCTGAATAAAACTTTGAATTAAGCAAATATTAGTTTAAGTTCACATTGGAAAAAGACAGCACCTCTTTTATGTTGCAAATGACTATGTTTTTAAGAAAAGAAGAATAGAATCTACTGCCACAAATACAGTTGGACAGTTTTACAATGCTTACATTTACAACCTATTGTTTCAATACCAATACATTTAATTTCTCATTTTCAACTTCAACCCATATACTTCCTCAGTTGACTGAAAACAAAATAGACTAAGAACAAAAGTCAAACAAATATATTAACACATCACTAACTTCCACAGTCATGAAAATATTTCATATTTAAAGAGCTATGGTTCCTTTTCAGGTGTTAAACTTCGAGTGGCTTTTAAAATAATACTTTTGTAATTTTTTGAATGTTTTTTTCTTGTTCTGATAATGGAACATTTTAAGGTTTGGAAGGAATTATTTTATCTATTTCAAACAGGAGCCAATACCTGACTTAATCCTTTGACTCTGGAGATATACCTCTCCGAGTTTCTCTAAATTTATATCACAGAACTGCCAGTCAGATAGATAACATTCTGTGGCATAAATTATACCTGCCCTCTTAGGAATGACAATTTCACTGGCAGCGAGCAGACTCTGCAAGACCAGTCCCAGAATAAAGATCAGCCAGATCAAGACATGCCCATGGTTACTGTCTGCAATGACTTGACTTTTACCTTTGTTGCTTCTCTATGTAACTAAAGACTTAATGGTTTTGTGAAGATACCACTTACGTATATGTCTTATGGGCATAACCATACTAAGAATAAATTTTCTTTCTGTGAGGACCACCATTTGTCTGCTCTCTGTCACTTGGGGAAAGTGACTGACCATGGTCATAGGGAACCCCAACATTGGATTCCCTGAATAACTCTGTTGTGAAAGGATTACAATAATTATACCTCTTTCTCCTGTGCTTATTTTTCTAGTTTCCCTGTAGCTGAAAAATAAGCATATCACCAGGAATATGTCAAAAGGAATAATCTTGACTGTGGTATGACTGATGACCTAGGTGGATGGAAGTACCTATAAAGCAAAGGTAAAACAGCAACGTGTGAACTCAGACATGGCAATAGAGTGGGAGGAAACAGTGTTATTTGCAAAAAAAGAAGTTCCTGGCACACAAAGGACAATCAAAATAGTACAAACCAAGGTATGGAATGCGCAGTTATATGGCAAAAAATTTCTTTTCATGGAAGATTATTATTATGTATTTCAACTCTTTATTGAAATTTTGTTATCTTCATGCAGTGTAACTGGATGGTATTTAGATCCCTTCCCCATTTCTATTTCGCCTCATTGCCCCCCCACCTAATTTAATGTACCTTATAATAGATTTTTTTTAAATTTTATGTGTGAGCGTTTTGTGTGCATGTATATAAGCGCACCTTGTGCATGTAGTCCCAAAGAGGACAAAAAAAGTGAATCAAATTTCCTGGAATTAGAGTTAAAGAGAGTTGTTAGTCACTATGTGAGTGCTGGGAACTGAATCTCACTCCTCTGCAAGAGCAGGTAGTGCTCCTAAACACTGAAATATTATTCTAGTCCTCCTGGGCAATATTTTAGGCATTAAAACTAACATCTTGATTTTGAGTCTAACACTTCATTCACTCCCATTCTACTCTGAGCTGAATGAAAGTTCATGTGGCAGAACAAACTGAGCACACATCCATAAAAGCTTGGGATTTCTGAAGTGTACTAGTGATTTATTTTCTTTCCTAGGAACCTGACTGATCTTCTTCATAACGTAAGTTACAATTATTTCAAATACTCTGTTACACTATGCAGGAAGTAACAGATTCTTCTGTTTATTTTAGTAGTTTATCTAGCATTACAGGACAGTTTAATGAATTGAACTGCTTGAAGTACATATCAGGAAAAAAAAGTAGAATTAATACCTAAAAAAAATTCTAACTTAAATAATGATAATTTTCTCGTTACTCTTATTTTGCTGTAATTATACAATTCAAAACTAATAGTATGGTAGTCAAAGAATGAGCTTAAGTTTACAGAAAAATTCTGATATATTTTGTTTAAAAAGCAATAGCATTTTCACTATTTTATTATACATATATACATGTATATAAAAGGTAGAAATTAATGTTTGTTATTTTTTGATATTTTATATGAAGTGCACAAAAATTCTGTAAAAAGTACACATTAAAAAATAACAAAATTGCAGGACCAACAATCATGATTCCCTTTCCATTTTGTTATGTGCCTAAATAAATAAGGAAATGATGATTTCACAATCAGCAACTCTGAAGAATATGTGCTCTATAACCAATAAGGATCAATTTAGAATGGAATGCCTTGGTGGAAAGATACTTTGACTAGTCCTACACACTATCTTTAAAATATTGAAGTAATACAGTTTAAATAATTTTCCTTTTCTGAGAAATCTACAGGAGGTACAGTAGCAGAAATAGGAAACCTTTTTAATTATGCAAAGAATTATAATATGAGTGGAAGATCTGCCAATCAGCCAGAATCTCGCTTGGCTCCACTGTGCCTTACAAACTTATATATTGTTATATTTGATGAAAGAAATACATGATTCTTCTATTTTGCTTAATATTAATCCCATCAACTCCCTTGGTTCCTTTCAATTTGGAAAACTAATTCATGATATATTGATTGCATATAATGATGTTTTTACAAATTCATTTAGATAAGTTCTTGACTTTTTATTATAGATGTCATTCTGTCTTAAAATTGAAACTTCTCTTATCTCCTCATGTGATAATGAAATTATTCTGTTGGGAAATCTTCAATTATGAAGGAATGTTCCATGAAGGGTAAGCTTCTAATAGTTTCTAGTACAGGAGGTAAATCTGTATGTCACTACTGTATGAAATCACCATATTCTTATTCAGTAGTACTAGGCCAACATTTTGTTATCTTCGTTTTATTATCTGGAATAAAATATGAAAGAGGAACTGAAATCCTGTACAGTAGTCCCTCCACCATTGGGAGATGCAATATGTCTCAAAAAAGCAGTCATGTCTTTCCGTCAAACCTACTATGTCAGAGATCAATCAGGGCAGACATAGTACTTTAGATGCTCAACGACCATAGCACAGCATTTAAGATGTAAATGGAGATCCAAAATTGGACTAGATTTTTTTTCTTTACTGCCAAATTCATTGTGCATATCACCCAATGTCTCAGAGGACTGAGGAAATAGGCCAACTTCCTATCTTATACCTGGATTATACTATGAGGAAGGAACAACCATAAACTGTAAAATTATAACAAAAATTATATTTTCTTAAAAAATTATATTTTCTATCTCTCCACTACTAGGTTGCTGATCATTTGATTTTCTTATTATACAAAAACATTTACTATTATTGGGTAGCTTCTCTGTGAGCTAGATGTTACTAGACCTATAAAGACAGCCTACCTGTCCTCACATTAATGAGCCATAATGTAGTACTTTGGATATTTCATTTTCAAGATTGCTAGGCTACCAAAACAGCATATCCAGTACTACTAATGGATCTTATATTACACAGATCCAGTACTTCAATTACTCAAGATGAATCAAGAGATTCTGAAAATATACAAGTCTCAAATATTTCCTCCTCTTCATTTAGTAAATATCATTTGTTTCAATAAAAGCAGTCCTAGTTTTTCTTACTAAGATAAGGGCCCACATCACTTCACCTTTCACCATCCCCTTTCCTACTGAACTATATTCCTTCTTATAAAAAAATGCACCCCTCCTTTCAAGTGTTATTTTTCAGATAACAAGAGGTATTTGTTTATTTGGAATATTGTGCTAGTAAGAATGCCTCCAGGTATAAACTGAGAAAAATTATTCCTCTCCTAATCTTGTCACTTCCCCAGCAGTTGTTCAAATTTTGTTCAAAATTTCTATACATTGTATGAATTCAAATCATTTTTGGACAAAAAATGGGGAAAGCCTATGTTCTAAGATAAAATAAAATCTGGTAAGTAATGATACTAACAAGATGCCAAAATGAAATGTGTACTTTAAAATATTAAGAGAGTCTCTGAACTTGGGAAAATGATGGAGGACAGCTATGTAATGAGTGAATGTCACCCACACAGTGATTGCTGGAACCTTCGTGGAATAAACTGGGAAATGTTGGAAAGCAAACACCTAGGCAATAGGAAATACTGAGAAAGGGACTGGGGAGCAACAAGAAAAGGTCAGTACCCTGTGAAAGAAGGAGGGAAGAGGGGCAGAAAACACAGAAATAAACAGTAGACTCAAGAAACAGTAAATACTGGCATTATCAGAGCACATTTTCAGTTTAACAAGGCAGGAATCCTGGAGTCTGTATAACACACAGGCGCAGCAAAAGTTCTTTCCTCAGCATCCCACAGAAGCAATGGCCTAGAGTCATTTTGAAATGCTACCTTCTGAGCCAGCCGCTTGGCTGCTTTGGGGTCTAACAGTTCTCCTGGTAATGCCCACTCCGGAAATACAGCACAACTGAGAGCTGACCTAAATAATTTTTGTAGTTAGAGGGGCAAAACTCTGAGTCTCACTGCCAACAAGTTCTTGGGAAAATCTGATCTGAGCCTCAAACTGGAGGAAGCCTCACTTCCTCATCCTGGTCCTAGAAGGGAATCTAACAACCAGATTTGTTCCACGAAAGGACCTGTCTTGCAGGTGAATCCACAGTAGAGTTCAGTCTGGGAACAACTGCAAACTACCACAGACCCAGAAATTCTGAGTGGCTAGAGTCTAAAAGATGGCAACGGGAAGTTTGCCATCAGCCCAATCTAGTCTTCAAAGATGGAAATACCAGGTAAAGTAACACAACCACATTCTGGTTGCTGAGATAGAAGAAAGACAAAAGCCACAAAGTTCTTTTCACAAAATAAAGCACCAACACAAAAAGCCAGAGAAAGAAAATCCAGATAGCACACAGACTGAAACCTAGTCTGGGGAAATGACATTTCTGAGTGACTGGAAACAAGGCTACTTTATTTTTATTTCATTGTTTCTTTTTTCAATTTTTAGTATTGGTGTTATTTCAAAATTACTTCTACTTTTGTTAAAATCCCGTCATTTTAAAATACTTTTGTGCATGTATGATGTGTGTGACTAATGTGTGGGCATGCGTGTGTATGCAAGTGTGCATTTGTGTGTATCTTAGTGTGGGTTCAGATAAGCCAGTCCAAACACAGATGTAAAAGGTCAGAGGAAGACCTTGGGTGCTCGTCTCATTGTGCACACTGTTTGGTACAGGGTCTTTATGTTGTCTGTTGCTGCTGCACACAGCAGCTATTTTATCTGGCAATTCTCTTGTTTCTGCCTGCTGTCTTGCCACAGGGGCACAGGGATTCCAGATACACACTACCAGACTTCACATGGGATCTGAGCATGTAAACTCATGTCCTCAAGCTGGCAAGGCAAACACTTAAACACCAAACCTTCTCAACAGCTCCTTTCTTTTTTTTTCATTTTTTTCTCTGTTCTTTCTTCAGTTATAGGCCTTTAATAGAGACTGTGAAGTTTTCTTTAAACAAAACTGAGTAGTTCAAATACATACAAATTTTATTATGCCTTTTATTTTCTA
>NW_008338715.1:2466772-2485773 GCF_000622305.1 Nannospalax galili | reverse complement strand
TGCAAAGTCCTAACAAAGGACTTAGACTCACAATTGCAAATTCCCAAGTGCTAGAGTGGCAGATATAGGATACTCTACCTAATTTTAATGTTAGATATTTAACTTTCCTTTCCTTTCTTTCTTTCTTTCTTTCTCCTTTCTCCCCACAACTCTTAATTTTTGTTCTATTTTAGTTTCTAATTGGATTAGTTTTTCTCCTCTCAAAATTCTACTTTTATATTATCTTTGTCCATGTAAAATTCTTTACATCATATACATATATATATATATAATTTTTTATTGAGCTTTTGTACATTTCATACATAAGTTCTTAATCTAATTTAGGTCCCCTCCCCATCCGTGTATCACCCCACCCTCCAACAGACCTCATGTATTCTGCCATGCATGTTAAGTCTTATCTAGTCAAACATTTATACCGAAATTCATCCATTGTAGTCTAGTCAGCCTAGCTAGAGATCATTGGTATGGCCTACTCTTTCTCATCCAGTAGTGATCAGTCTCCAATAGTTCCCAGGCTAGGCATGGCTGGCCACCCATTTCCCTCCCTCCACCCTGGGTCCTTGCCTGATTGAGTTGGCTTGGGTACTGTGTTTGATGCCACCATTGCCATGAGTTCATAAGTGCAAGCTTCCAGGGGCCTGAAAGCTTCTGCTTCTTTATATTCATGGACCTGTCCTGGCTCACACAATATCTCTGCTCCCTATTCGACAATGGTCCCTGGGCCATAGGTGGGAAAGGGACACACACTCTCAGTTTCTTATTATTTAAAAGATGGTCAGTTGTGTCCATTTCTGTGTATTGCACTCAGCTGTATAAGAAGGCTTCACTGGTGAGAGTTGAGGTATGCACTATTTTTTCTACCCCCCTTTTTCTGTGTTCTATGGGTCTTATATGTAGAGGGTCCACTGGAGATGTGCCACCTAAGCCTGTGCATCTCTCAGAGATATGGTCTCTGTGCATAACCAGTTGAGGGTGCTGCAGGAATCTCCATCTGTTGCAAAAGGAAGTTTCTTTGATGAGTGGTCTGCAAATATAAAGAACCTTATTTAGCATATGGTAAGAAATTTCATTTGCCTAGATATATGGAAGGGACAGGGTTTTCATATTTTTAAGTTGTCTATTTCTTTTCTCAATACTTATAACTACATCAGCCTTGTTTTCTCATTTTTTCTTTATTTCTTCATTCTATTTAAATTTCCCTCCTTCCATTTGTTTTTCTGTGGTCTAATACTATTTGATACTCCAACTTTGCTTATATGTGTTTCAAATCTAACCATTTGTAACTCATATTTTAGCACACACAATAATTTCTTTGCTAGTATTTTCTCAAAATTTTGAATTTGGAAGGTATAGTTTTTACCAGACTATTAATGTGTTTCATAGTGGGCTTAGACATTTATTCTCAAACTGATGCCATGGCTTATTCATGGTGGATGAATATTCAGGCTGAAGTTTAATTTACTGGTCAAGTCATCCAGATTAGCTGGGAAAAACAGCACCTCAACAAAACATAACAAAGACACACTTGAGCATTAGAAATAGAGAAGTAAAAGGATATGAATAATTTAAGAAAGTCAACCAATAAACTAGTCACATACACACAAGTCCCAATGAAGAAACAGAAGAAATATAAATAACAAGGCAACATACCCCTCCAAAAGTTAGTAATTACAAGGCAATAGACTCCAATGAAGGTGCAATTGGTAAGTTTTCAAGCAAAAATTGAAAAATCTGATTATGAGAATGTTCAGGAATATGAATTATGACATAAACTCCAGAATGCACCGAAACAGAATAAAAACAAATGATTGAATTAAATAAAGAATGCAGCACAAGATATAAAAAACAAGTTCAATAAAATATAGAATACCTTAAAAAATAAATTTTGGATATAGAATATTATATGTAATGATAACAATAACAACAAGAACCACCACCAACAAGAACAACAGAAGATCTCAGTGGAATGTTTCCCCCAAGTGTATGGACCTACTTCAAGGAGGATGTTAGAGATTGAAGAAAATGTAGATGCTTTACAACAATCAGACATCCACAACAAAAAGTAACAAGAAAGGACAAATACAATATGAAGATTATTGGAACAGTATTAAAGAAAAACAAAACTTTTGAATCATGAACAAAACAGTAGAAAATAATTGTATAGAAAACATGTGCAATTATATATACATATTGTGGTGTGTGTGTGTGTGTGTGTGTGTGTGTGTGTGTGTGTGTGTGTGTGTTTATGGAGAAGACCAGCATAGAGACTCCTTGTGCCATAGTTCAAATAGTAAGTATAGAAAGAAAGATATATTAACAATTGCAAGACAAAAGAACAAAGACAAGATAAAGTCAAACTATCAGAATACTATAGATTTTCAAAAGACAGTCTGAGAATCAAGAAGGTGTTTAGAGATGTAGTTTAGGGTCAGAAAGGAGATACTGAGATCAGATAAAAAATAAATTGCACTAGAAGTCTTAAACAGAAGCATCAGCAACTGATGAATAATTCACTTTTTTCTAGTCTATATATTTTTAAATGTTTTATTTATTATTTTTATTTTATGTGCCTGAGTGTATTGCCTGCATGTATGTGAGTCCATCTGTGTCTTGCAATGCTGTGGAATTCAGAAGACAGCTTTGGATTCCCCTGGAATCCTGGTTTGTAACTGCTATGTGGGTGCTGGAAATCGAACCCGGGTCCTCTGCAAAAGCAGTCAGTGCTCTTAACTGCTGAGCCATCTCCCCAGTGCCTAGTCTATATCTTTTGATTGGAGCATTGAAACCATTAATTTTCAGAGTTATCATCAAAATTTATACATTGACTTTTCATGTTGTTGATTTTACACTGTTAAATAGGCAATTAATAACTGTAATAGTATCAAAAAGAACAAAAAGAAGTAATCAAGATTGTATTAACATACAGTCACATACATTTCTTACTTACAAGAATCACATCTAAGTAGTAAATACAAACACAGTCTTAGAGGAAAGGATAGATAAAAAATGCAAGGAATTGTGACAACAAAACAAGCAAGAGTAACTGTATCAATATCTGACAAAGTAAACTTATAGATAGCATTTGTCAAAGGAGATAAAGTTTATAAATTTCATACTAATTAAGAAACCAATCCAGCAAAATGCTACATTTTCTCTCTCTCTCTCTCTATATATATATATACATACATATGTATATATACATATACATATATATATACATATACATATATGGATATGTCAAACATTTGTGCACTGGATTTCTTAAAGCAAACATTAACAGATATAAAAGATCATAACATCAATAAAGAAATATCAGAGTTACAAAAGATATCTCTACAGATTAAGTGGAATTCACTTGGATCTACAGAATATTCTGCTCAAAAATGTACATTATTCTCTACAACTGGTGGAACATTCTTGAGATAAGACCATATTTAAAAGACAAGACAAGAATTAAAAATTGCTATAAGAAAGTTAAAATAACTTATTGTATCCTCTCTGATCATAATGAAATAAAAGTGTATATCATCAGCAAGGTAAGTTACTGAAAACATAGAAACTCAGTAGAAATTGAACAATACACTCACAAGTCATTAAAGAAAATTTAATTTAGAAACTCCTACAGTCTAATGAAAATGAAGCAGGAGCACAGCAGAACTTGTAGTCCAAAAGGAGAGTAGATCTAAGAAAAATGATGGCTATAAATGCCTACATTAAAGCAGTAGATAAATCAAATACATAACAGCAATTCACCTGATGATCTTAGAACCATTAAAACAAACCAAGCCCAATATTAGTTTATGAAAGAAATCATAAAGTTTTCAGATGACAAATTAATGAAACCAAAATAAACACAATCACATAAATAAGCAATGAAACAATGAATAAGAAAAAACGTATGATTTCTCGCTAGAGCAATAAGACAAGAAAAGGACATTAAAGGAGTAATAATTGGGAAAGAAGTCAAATTATCCTTATTTCAAGATTTTATAATATTATACATAAGAGATTTCAAAAATTCCACTGTAACTTCTAGAAAAGATCAACCCTTGAAAGGTAGCAGGTTACAAAATCTACAAAAATCAATAGACTTTCTATATACAAATAACAATCAGAGAAAAAGTTCAGAGAGATATTTCTATTCAGAATAGCCTCCAAAAGTGTAATATCTAGAAATAAATCTAGTCAAAGATATTGAAGACCTAGTCAATGAAAACTTTACATCTTTGAAAAAATGATGAATTAATATAAAAGAAAATGGTGAGACTTCCTGTGCTCATAGGTTGGGAGAATCAATGTGGTGAAAATGAGTATCTTACTAAAAGCAATTTACTGATACAATGCAATTCCAATCAAAATCCCTGACATTCTTCATAGAATAAGGAAAAGCCATCCTAAAATTCACATCGAAACACTGAAGAAAACAGATAGTCAAAGGAATCCAGAGCACAAAGGGCAATGCAGGAGTGGGGGCACTATCATACAAGACCTCAATCTATGTTACAGAACCTTAGTTTAAAAAGAAACAGCATGGTACTGGCACAAAAACAGACTTTCAGGTCAATGGAACTTAATAGAAGACCCAAACATGAGTGCATGCAGTTTCAGTCACCTGATATTTAACAAAGATGCCAAGAACACAAAAAGGAAAGAAAGGCAGCATCTTCAACAAATGTTCCTGTTGGGGACTCCTGCTGTGTAAAGTAGCAGTTTCTCCGTGTCCGGAAAGCCCACGGGCTCGGATTCAAATGCAGAGACTCCTTTTTCAGCAGGGTGCCTTCCCGGCATCTTCCTGACTCATCTTTTGAAGCAGCCATCACAGAAACATGGCCTCCAGCTCTGGAAACTGCCAGCCTTTCCTTTGTGATGTTCAGACAGTCTGGCAGCCTAACAGGAGCCCACTTCCACATGTAAATAAGGCATCCTAAAAGTACCTATCAGCTAAGGTTTTTACTACCACCCCCATAGTATAAAATATCCTGGTTTCCCCTCAATAATTGGAGCTGGATTTCTAAGACTTGGAGCCAAGCTGAGTCACTGAATAAAGAGCTGTAACATGGACTAAGCTGAGTCCCGTGTCTTATTGCCTATGATCCAGTCTCTCAGGAGAAAGCTGTTTCTTCGTAAGCCAGGACTCACAGAACCCTAGCTTTCGCCATCCTGCACCTTCCGGCATGATCCGGCAGCTGACGGATCTCGCATCTCGAGGAAGTGCACGGGTGAAATTAGGGCGGGACCCTACCTGGCCAGCCCTGGTAGCAGAAGCCTCAGCAGCACAGAGAGCCAGGGGCCCGCCAGCAGCGTGGAGATCCGGGACCCAAACAACAGACACGGTGCGGGACCCGCCACACTCCCAGGTGCGTGCAGGAGACCTGCACCACGCCGCGCCCAGCTGCGAGAGGGAGACCGGCGCCACGCCCAGCAGCTGGCACTCCGCGGAACCCCGCACCCCCATATGTTCCTGTCGAAACTGGATCTCGAAGTGTAGAAGAATGAAATGAGACCCATGTCCATCACCCTATGTGAAAGTCAACTCCACATGGATTAAAGACCTCAAAGTGAAGCCAGAAATGTTGAAACTACTGGAATACTAGGCAATATGCTACAATATATAGGTGCATGCAACTACACATCTGACAAAAGGTTAATATCCAGAGAATACAAAGAACTCAAAAAAGATAAAAAGAAGAAAATAAACGACCCAATAATAAGATGAGTGATAGACTTAAATAGAGAGTTCTCAAATGAAGAAAAAAAAATGGCTAAGATGCATCTTTAAAGTGCTCAACATCCTGAGTACTTTGAGAAATGCAGGTAAAAACATCTCAAATTTTCCATCTTATCTCAGTCAGACTGGCTAAGATTAAAAGAAGGAAAAACTCCAAATGCTGGAGAGGATGTGGAGAAAGAGAATGCTCATTAACTGCTGGTGGGATTGCAAACTTGTTCAACCCCTATGGAAAGCAGTGAAGAGAAACCTTAAAAAACTAAAAATGAACTACCATATGATCCAGTGATACCACTCCTTGGCATATACCCAAAGGTCTCATCATACTGTAGGTATACTTGTACATCCGTGTTTGTTGCTGCTCTCTTCACAATAGCTAAAAAATGGAAACAAACTAAGTGTCCCTCAACTGACGAATAGTTCATGAAAATGTGGTGTGTGTGTGAAATACACATAAATTCAATAAAGATATTTTAAAAACCTTAAACAAGATTGATTAACACTAGTAAAATTAACAAAAGAAAAGAAAATTAGAAAATAATAAATGTAGAGATGAAAAGGGAAAACTTAAATGGATACAAATTAAATTATCAGAATAATTAAGACCCACTTAAATAATGTATATTCAAAAATATTAGAGAATTTATAAGAACTTATAAGAATTTCTAGACATAAAGACAATTATTACTAGAAATTTAATTAAGAGTAATAATAGGAACACTTACAACTAAAAAAAGAAAAGAGCCTATTACCAGATGGATTGATTTCTGAATTCTACCAGATAATTATTAAAAAATTAAAACAAATATTCTTCAAGCTGTTTCAGGAAATAGCAAGAGAGAAATTAGTACCAAACTCTTCCTATTAAGTCCATATTACATATTATAATAGATGCTAAATTGGGTAAGGCTGTAACAACAACTATCACAGCAAATAAAAGAAAACTACACACCAATCTCCCTGATGAACATGGATGCAAAAATCCTTATAAAATATTTGAAAAGAAAAATCAGATACAAGAATGACTGGATCCCAATGATATATGGAATATTGGATTTGAGCATCAAGTATAAAATATACATATGATATGAATGTAGAAGAACTCAGTGGAAAGGGAAAGTACAAATTGGAGGGGAAGGGGATAAAACCGAGAGAATAGCAGTTGACTGGGGAAGATGGTCAAATTGCATGATATACTTGAATGACAATATTTTAAGATTCACTAAATACAATAAATATATACAATAAAATTAAAAGTGAAATAGTCTGGGCAATATTTTTCTGAAAATATGCATATATATAATATATATGTAAACATTGGCATATTATTCACTTAACAACGTAGAGGAAATTACTTGCCACCTCATTATGAATATGGAAGAAATATTGCTAAAAGAAATAACCAGACAAAAATAACTTCATTAGGTCATTCATATGTCGAATATATTTTCAAAAGTAAATAAAAATATAGACAGAATAGAGAACTGTTAACTATACCTGTGATAAGGAAAAGCATGATATAATGATGACAAAATGTAGCAGATGTGTAAAATAAACACATAATATTGTCAAATAAAACCTATTAAAGATCAAGTATATTTGTATTCTCACTAAACAGCCTGTAATGTTTTTGCCACAAACACGCATAAACACAACTGTGTGCACGTGCACACACACACACATACACAAACACACACAAAACCACATATACATACCCATAAAGTTTCAGTTAACAGCTACATTTTTCACTATTTTGAGTATTTTAATGTACCATAACAATAATTTGTGTACCTTAAATGTATAAAATGAAATGTATTTAAAATATTAATGCCTTTACCATAATTTAATCTTTAATTCTCATTTATAAAGTGAACAGAATAAAAAGGACTGAACAGCTACTTAAACCTAACTCAACAGAAACATTCCAAAGTGCAATGCAAATTAAAAAAAGAGAAATGCATGACAATATTAATAATATTATTAATAATATTAATAATCTATAGATTACAAATATCATAAAAAGTTATTTATTACTATTTTTGCTTAGAACTTCCAGCAGCCCCAGCTGGGCTGGAGCTCTATATTTAGCCTATGTCTACTTAGATCTCACAGAGGTCCATCTGCCTCTGCTTTCCAGGTGCTGGGATTCAAGGGTTGCACCACCAACCCTGGTTCTAAAAGTAAAGTTCACAGGGACCTTGAACTTGTGATTCTCCTACATCAGCCTTCATCATACTAGCCTGCACCACTGGAATTGGCCTTAAAATTTTTAATGTGTGCATATTGAAATATCAGTTGGAGAGAAAGTAGATTGTAGAGAAGAAGAAATAGTTGCAGTAATGCCTTATGAGTCCAAGTCTAGTTTACTTTCTGTTGCTGTGATAAACAGACTGAAAGCAACATATGGAGAAAAGTTGTTTGTTTGTTTGTTTGTTTGTTTGTTTTCTTTTTTTGAGGGGATGGCAGAAATAAACCAGGAATAAAGGCAGGAACTATGGTTGAAAACTCCTTCCTGACTTGCTTTCTGGCTCACACTCACATAACTTTCTTAAACAGTTCAGAAACACCTATGTGGTGATAGTGTCACTCATAGTGGACTGGGCACTATTACATAAATTAGTAATCATGATACGGCCCACAGCCATGCCCACAGATAAATCTGCTGGAGAAAATTTTCAATTGAGTTTCCTCCAATTCTAGTGAATCTAGCCTGTGTCAAGTTGTCAATAAAAACTAAGCAGGAGACCACAGTTCTAGGTAGCTCATGAAAGTCCAAGGTGAATTCGTAACACATCTGAAAATAATTATAACATATCCAGTCTGTAGAAATATAATGAAAAATAGGGAAAAAACACAAAGAATGTTGGGACATGAGATCTTACGTACAGAAAAAGACTGCTTGTAACTTCACCATATTTAAGATACCAAGATTATAAGCAGAATGAAGCAAAATAGTTAATGTCTAAAAACAACAAAGGATTAGTAAAAACTATATATCCAAAGGAATTATCCTCTAAAAGTGACAGAGAAGTAAAACATTCTCAGCCAAATAAAACCCGAATAAATTCACTTCCAAAAACAGTACTCTGAAAGACTCTTATTTAATTTACAATCTTGTTAGGTATGTACACAAGATGAACATAAACTGGTAATCCTACTATCTCAGTCTTCTGAGTACTGGTTTATAGAAATACACTACCATGATTCCACCATGAGAATATTTAAAAAGAAATCCTTCAGTGAGGTTGCAAAGAGAAAAGTTAAAACACAGATCAGTGTTCAGAATGGAAGAGCACCAGTAATTGAATATAAAAGAAAACAGTGTTCTGTTTTCAATTGATCCGAGATAGCCTAAAAACTGTATATCCAAGATTATAGAATATGAATGAGTAAAATACAAGGAAGCGTAAATATAATGGTCAGGAGAGAAGAATAAAGAAACAGATATAGTAACAGTGTATTTGAAAAATATAAGCATTATTTGAAGATCCACTTGAAGTAGGTATAAATGTATATTACAAACTTTAAGACAACCACCAACGAGTCTGTTTCCATTCTAGAATGGACATTTTTATATTATTTACATTACAATAATTTCAGATTAGTTGGATTAATATTTACACATTTCTATCTGTATGATTTTTCTTTGTATAGTTCCTTCTATATATGTATAATATTTTAAAATTCAATTAGCTGACAACATTGCAAGTTCCTTCATAACATTTTCATGTATGTATTATTATACTTTTTTTCTAATTCATCCCTCTCCTACTTCTGTCCCTCTCTATATCCCACATACCTTCTAGCTGGTTCCCTACTCACTTATCTTCAGCTTTATTAAACTACTTTGGTTTGTTACTCAAAGGAAGACTTAGATATGAAATCAATAAAGAGATCAAATTCATAGTGGAAAACACATTGGAAGAAATCCAAAGAGGAAAAAAAAATAAGAAATAAAAAGACCAAGCCTTTGCAATCAAAATTAGCACATGAGCACATACATGGGCCTGAGTCAGATATCTGTGAGATCAAGGCCAGTATGGTCAACATAGTGAGTTCCCGGCCAGCTGGGGCTACAGGGAATCCCTGTCTCAAAAAGACCAAAATACAGTACTTGTTATTTTTATTTTATGTGCATGTAGAAAGGTGCAACCATGTGGTGAAACCCATGGTGGTCAGAAGAGATCATAAGATACCTGGAACTGTAATTACAGATGTTTGCTAGCTGTCATGTGGGTGCTAGGAATCAAGCCCATGTTCTCTGCAAGAGCAGTCTGTCAGTGCTCTTAAACACTGACTTATTTCTTCACCCTCAGAATCCATGATTTTTAAATACAACCTGTGCAAGTTTCATGACAGATAGTTTGAAATCATTTGAGTTTTTTTTGCTATAATTTGTCATATTGAATAACCTGTCAGTGTTCTCAGAGGGGAGAACACATTCTTTGATCATACAATGATTTGACAATTTAACAGTTACTTATGTTTGCAAATTTATTTCAAATATCAGTAGTTCTTAAGTTTAGAAAGGATTGATGATTTTTTTTCAAACCACTGTGAAAGAAAACAGTTCCAGAGTGGCAGAGGTACAAGGAAAAATACAAATATATTGATCTGTTTGCAAAATATATTAAGCTTGAATTTGCTGAGTAAGTACTAGACTTCATTGTGCTAAACCAATTTCGTCTCTACAAAGATTTTTTTTTTTTCAGAAGGTGGTAGCTCCACTGAGTCAAATCTTGACACAAAAAGTCCAAACATGGAAAAATTTATTATTTTAAAATTATGTTAACACACTTTTATATCATACAGGTTAATAATGTGGTATGAATAATTTCTTGACTGAACAATATTTTCAGAGGTTTGCCATTCTTTTTAAATTTTTATCTATTTATATTTTATGTAAATGTTTCATTTATTTTTTTATTTTTTATTTTTTTCTTTTTTGTTTTAATTATTTGTTTAATAAGCACATAAGTAGAAGAAACATTTCATTACAACAGTATTGACATAGTCAATAACAATTTCCAGAGCAAAGATTCATCTCCTCCAAAATTGGCTGTAATTTTTAAGGTTCACAGTTGAATTAATACAGTTATACAATATTGAACTCAGTATAAACCCTATAAGATATAAATTTGAATGATGCTTAGCCATTGAAGAGATCTCCATTTCATTTTAATATACACTGCTTCATACAGAAAAACTCTTAATGCAACTAACACTTAGATGATTGCGCATAGGTCTCTAATCTCTTTATATCTGATTATTACTAGTCACAGTCAGTTACTTTCTGAGATCCTTGGCACCTGAGCATGGATATAAAGTCATCAGGTAGATTTCAATGGTAATGCTTATCACCTCTACTAATTAACATGAAGTAAATTTCTTTGCTTCATCCTCAAATATGTCTTTTTTAAAATTTGTTAAATTTTTGTGTGTATATCATACAGAACATACAAATAATAATTCATCTATATACGCACTTATCAAATGGCACCCTCCCATAGCCTTCCCCCCCACATAGGAACCCATATATTGTGTCATCCCTGTTACTGTCCACTGTGTTGTCGATGCCCCCAGTCATTTCCCAATGCTTGTCCATATGATGAATCTAGTCAGCCTATCTAGAGATCCTTGTTTTAGGAAGAACAGCTCTTCCTCATCTAGCAGCAATCAGTTGTCAATATTCTTTTAGATAATATTGTGATCTGCTGTTCATTTTCCCAATTCTATGCTGGGTTACTGTCTGGGATTCTTTTGTGCCACCCTGGCCAATAACTCAAAGGAAGAGATCTCCTATCTGGCATTTTTCTTGTTATGTAGCCTTTAGCTATACATATGGACACTTAAAAATTATATTGATCCCTTTAATCTTTGGTTATGCTTTCCTTTTGGGTGTTTAAACCCTACAGTTTGTGCAGATAAGCCAATTTATTTATACTCACTCTCAAGGTTGTTTGAGGATGTGTTCCTCAGGAGTCTCACGGGCTTGGAATGATCCCCTGGCTCCTTTCTTTTATCAGTTCCATCTACTTGAAGGTAAGTCAGAAGTCCTGCTCAACCATGGCTGGCTTCACTTAGAAACATGGAGGAAATGTGTCCTCTGTGCTGACACTCATTCTTTGTAGACTGGACACTGGTTCAATTCCATCTGGTGGGGTCTCCATGGTCTCCTTGATCAAGAGGACAAGTGACTCATCACAGATACAGGACATTTTTAGAGATGTCCTTAGTGCCCTGGAATTTAGTTGACCTAGGAGGGCAAGGAGCAAAAACTTTCCTTTATGTGCCTCTGACCAAATTAGTATAGGCCTCAAAGTATGGCTGTTAAATATCCAAGATTAGTTCCACCAGTCTGGTACTTTTAATTACAATGTGCCATGTATATAAAGCTTAGTCAAAGACAAAACATTCTCAGATAAATCTTGTCTAGACATATTCTTTGATCTAGTTTATGTATAATGTGTCAGTAGGTTTTTGGACTAATATGGGTTCCCCCTTGTTTTTTTGTTTTTTTTTTTTTTTTTTTAAGAACTAGCTAGGCATTATTTATCGTTTGCATTGTCTAACCCTTCTACCACAGTTTCCCCTTTTAAGATGAACCTATTTGTTTTTCCTATTTGTACCTTAATAATACCCTTCTCCTACAGTCCCACCTCTCTTGAGCTCCTTCTTTCCCTTTATCCCCTAGGTTCCTTGTATAACCTCCCCTTCCCCCTCCCCTTAAAATAACCCCATTTTTATCCACATCTCCGTTATTAACACCTGTTTTCTACTGTTCTTTCTCTTTCAGATTCTTCCTTTCCCTTTACCTCTCTGGTTCCTTTTCATTATCCTGGTTCATGTAGTTATGTCTTTATACATAATCACTTATCAGGATTTGGTGCTAAGGGTCACATATGAAGGAGAATATATGTTGTTTGATTTTTTATTTTTATTTTTTTGACTCCATGTTATTTCACTTAGTATAACTGATTCCAGTTCCATCCATTTACCTGCAAATTTCATTTTTCTTTACTGCTGAGTAAAACTCCATCACACAAATGAACCACATTTTCATTATCCACTCATCAGTTGAGGGACATTTAGGTTACTTCCATCTCATAGCTATTGTTAAAAGAGCATCAACAAACATGGATGTACAAGTGTCTCTGCAATAGGATGTTCTTCAGGTATATGCCAAGGAGTGGCATTACTGGGTCAAATGGTAGGTTCATTTTTAGTTTTTAAGAGTTCTCCATACTGCTTTCCATAGGGGGTGAACAAGTTTTCAGCCCCACCAGCAATGGATGAGCAGTCCCCTTTCCCCAAATCCTCTCCAACACTTGGTATCATTTGTTCTCTTGATTAGGGGGTAAGTTGAAATCTTAAAGTGGTTTTAATTTGCATTTCCCTAATTACTAGAGATGTTGAACAGCTTTTAAGTTGCCTCTTTGTCTGCCCCCCTCGGCCCAAACTCCACTACTACCAGAAGGCCATTGAGCACTGGCCCCCATCATGGAAAGTCGGGGCGAGGAGAAAGACCAATAGTGTGAGAGGGGTCTCAGGCGGCAGCAAGTACAGTGGGAAGAAAACACCCAGGAGGTTGTGTCTGTGGACAGCTCACTTATTAAGAGAGAAGCAGAAGTTTATATAGGAAAGTTTTGCGGGCAAAGGGGTGGGGTTGGTTTTCTGGCAGGCTGGCAGTTAGGGGGAGGGTGGAGCTTCTAAGGCTATGTGGCCTTTGTCCTGTCTTCCAGTCACATGACCTAGAAGAGACCTGGTTAGGATTAAAGGATCAGAAGCCTTAAAGTTTGGCTTGGGGGTTGTTGGGTAAGAGACAGTGTATCTAGAATGGATTGGGCCAGTTTCCTGCTACCCTCACTAGGAGGTCTCCAGCCTGGGTATGCTCTACATTCCAGGCACTCCTAACGTATCCTGACTTGTCTCCCCATTTTTCTTTTATAAGGGATGAGTATTATCAAAATCAAAGAAGGTACTAAGGATAGTTTGGTACTGGACCAGCACTTGGTTGGTGGTGATTTTAATGATGTCCTGTGTGTGACTTTTGAAAAACTGAATTAGACAGGGTGTCATGAGAAGCAGGGTACATAAGGCTAGCAGGGGACCCAAGGAGGGGTTGGAAAACTGTGGAAAGAAAAATCCCCAGGGTAGATGAACTGGTGATCTTGACAGCTACCTTGAAGAGGTGAATAGTGGGAAGAATGACAGAGAATTATGGAAATCATGCAGGTTTAGAGCCCACATGGAAGTCAGACACATAACTGACTCACAGCCACATGGCTGGGAAAAGGAAGCTTTTCAGAAAAAGTGAAGAACTACAAGATGCTAGGGGCAGCCCAAAGCTTTAGGGAAAGCATGTTTACTAAGAAAGGCATGAAGAAGAAAAGGAGAAATTACATGTTCTGAACAGTTCAGGAAAGCAGACAGACTTACAGAGACCTACATGACTGTGGCTGGTCTGAAAGTTCTGGGGAAGGGGTGTTAGGGGTCTGAGCTAGTTCCCCAGAAATATTTACTATCTAATTAATATACCATGTATTTTACCCATCTATTTAGCATAACTTAAGATGAACCTTTCTTCCTGGGAGTGGTTCTATCACCAGGTAATTTTTCCCAGTGAGACTGGAAAAGTAGGTCCTCCAACAGATAGACTAGACAATTTTATAGTCTGGACCAGTTTAATTTATGGGGCCTATTGATATTGTAACATTTCCCCCTCTGAAGAGGTAACCCTAAAATCTTTTAGGAATAAGAACTCCCAAATACTTTTAACATTTTTGGTGTTTGGTACAGAGTACTTTGCTAAAAGACCCAAGGACATTTTGACTTTTAGCCAAGAAAGAAACTGGCTACTTTTCTTTGGGGTCTTTTTATCTTAACTGCCTAGCCAGTTTTTACCTCCTATTTTTATCACACTATCCACTGAAGAGGGTTACACAACTTGTCAACTGGGAATCAGGCCACAGACTTCTCTGGCTTCTTCCATGCTGAACAGGGATGCAGGGTGAGGCAATTCGGGTACCCCTACAGTGGGTCTATCTAAAAGACTCCCAAATTGCATAACTCTTAACTATAGGGAGAAAAGAAGATCCTTGACAGGTGTCTAGATGGGAAGGAAAAGTAATGAAAGAGTAGTTAGTATTACAATTTCTAGGCAGGGAGCCAGAAAAGGTCAGAACAGGGCAAACTTCAAATGCCCAAATTAAAGTCCATTGGAATATCTTGGTGAGGGCTTCCAAAAGCATCCATCTTCTGGGTTTCTCCACATTTTCCTTTGGCCTGTCAAAGCTGGACTGATGATTGGTGAACTCAGGATTTATTGTCAGGCACTTTGATTACTATTGAAGTGGCTAGAACCAGTTTCCTTTTAAATGGCCTCTAGATAGGGAGAGAAAACAAATTTAGCGATCATTTTAGAACAATAGTGGGTTGTCTCCCTCACCTGTAAATAGGCACTATAGTATTGCATACCCAGAATTAAAGTCTTACAGGTGAGCAGCTTTGTCTTACTAGGAACAAATTATCAATGAGAAATAATTGTCTAAATAACATCTTATAAGAACTTAAGTCTAATGTTTGGTATATGTAATCTTGAACTCTTAAAGAAATATTCTGATGATTTTAATCTTTGATTTTACTTTCCTTTTGGGTGTTTAAGACCATAGAGTTGGCCCAAATACATCAATTTATTTTTACTTTTAAGGTCTTTTGAGAATCTGTTCCTCAGTGGTCATATGGGCTTTGAGGGGAGCCCTTGGCTCCTCAGGCTTTTCTGTTACCAGTTCCATTTACGTGAAGGTAAGTCAATAGGTCTTGCTTGACCCGGGCTTCACTTGGAAGCATGGAGGAAATGTTTCCTCTGTGTTGACCCTCCTCTTTGTAGACTGGACACTGGCTGGTTCAAGTTCATTTTGTGGTGTCTCCATCACTCCCTGAACAAGCCGACAGGTGACTCACCACAGTTATGGGACATTTTGAGAGATGCTCCATAGTCCCCTGAAGCTTTATCAACCTTTGAGGGCAAGGAACAAAAAATTGTCCCTTTAAGCCCCTCTGACCAGATTAATACAGGACTCAAAGTCTGGCTATTAAACACTCAAGAAGGTTAGTTACAGCAATCTGGTACTTTTAATTTCCATGCGTCATGACGATAAACTTGTATGTGAGTGTACCTGTGTCTTGCAATGTTGCTGAGGTCAGAAGAGGGCTTTGGATTCCCCTGGAACTGGAGTTAAGGATGGTAGAAGCTGCAGTGAAGATGCTGGGAATAGAGCCAGGGTCCTCTGCAAGAGCAGTCAGTGCTCTTAACTGCTGAGCCAATCTCCCCAGCCCCCAAACTGAACATTTTAAACTAAACCTCAATGAGACATTTTTCAACTAGTTAACTATACTATGTCCTTAGAAATTTTAAGATTATTTGTATATTATTTTTGTCTCATCCTTGATAGATAATTAATAAACCTACATAGACCTCCATCATTTGTTTAGTCTTTTTCAAGTCTTACACATAAAACCTTTTAAATAAAATATCTCCATTTTTATGTCCTTTTAACATCTTTTACTTTTTTTTTTACAACAAGGAGACATAATAACATTAACAATTTTTTTAATGGTGGTAAGAATTTTTTTTTTCCTGGGGATAATAAGCAATATTTACCCGCTTTTTAGGTTGTGGTATCAAACCAATGTTTAATTACATTAATGTCCCAACCCACGAGACAGTCAACGTGGGTACCTGGAGGAAGGAGAGGGGACTGAAAGGGACAAGAGACGGGAAGAATGGAGACAAGACAGGCTTTCTGATCAAGTCTCATTTATTGAACATCTACACAAAGTTTTTATAGAGAGGAAAGGGGGAAGTTGGCAGGGATAAATCTATTGAGGCAGAGCAATTCTATTAACAGAACACCATAGTAACATCACAATTCTATAGTAAGGCCAGAAATCAATTGTAAGGTACACCTGTATGATTACAAAGTAATACAGAAAGTTTCTTAGGCAGTTCCATGAGAAATGAGGGAGTCTCTCAAGCGGTAAGTGCCCGAGTTAGAACAACATGTTTGTGTGAGGCTTTCAAGTATAGTCATCTGGTTAATCTCAAACTAGGTCAGCCTTGATGTCTGGAAAACAGTTTTTCCAGGAACCAGGTCTTGCTATATCCTGGGGTGGGGGCCTACGGCTCTCCACACATTAAAAGTTTTCTGAGGAACCAAGAAATTTGTTGAGCTTAGTTACAGAGATTACTGAGGGGTTGCTGAGGTGCACAAGTGACCTGAGAGTATGTACACTGGAAAGCCTTATCTCAGCATGGATTAAGCCTTTTCTTCCTAGCCTTCTCCAGATAATATACTTTAGTCCTCCCCAAACCTAGGAGAGCATATGCGATTAGGGCCAAATCACATACAGTTGGCCAGGAAGAGCAGAAGGATTCTCAGGTGAGGGTCAGCCTCCATGGGTGGGAGGCTTAAGGCTCCACTGGTCTTAATCCCTCCCCTTTATGCATTGTGATTCTAAACCTGTTTTCCTCTGAAATAAGAGTATTTCCCGCTCTGATGTTCAGTTGCTCTATGCTTGCTTTTGTTCCTGCCCCATCATTCCATGGGTACTTTCTAGTTACAATGTCATGGACACACTAAAGGGAAAGAGTACTGTGGTATTGTCTCATTGCAAGTTCTTTTAGGGACCATTATTTTCTGTATTCCTTATTCTCTAGGATATGGGGATTTAATCCAAGATTATATATGGTAAATTATGATATATTTTTTCAATCCAGACTGACAGCCCTCTTCAAAGGAATTCACCATGTGAGTTAACAGTCTTGCCTTAGTTTAAAAGTAAAATATGGATAAATAATTTAAAACTTTTAAATTAAAGAGAAACAAATGCCTTTTTGTATTAATTATATTAGTAAATTGTCATGTGCCATTTGAGGTCACTGAGAAGCTGACTCTGGAGATGGAATTGACCCTCCCACTTCAGACTCAAGCCTATTATCTCAAGACATGTTCTCCAAGACTCTTTTCCAGGTTCAGGTTGGCCATCTGACCCTGTGACAAGAAAAAGGAGAACAACAAAATAACTTAAGAGTAAAGAAACTGTGCAGTTGAGAACAGCTAAGGTGTAAACTAATTTCAACAGAGGGTATTACATTCTATAGTAAAGATAGCTAATGAGATTCTCTATTTGATCACAAAATCGAGTAAAGCCACCAACACAGACTAATGTAAATGTATAAAAAATACAAAGATGAATTTAACTATTTAATGAAAAAACAACAGGATAGATATTTTTTGAAGTTATAGGTAAGTCTTTATCATTTCTGAATTTTTTTTTTAATTAGAAGAAGCATTTCATTACAACAGCATTAACCTATTCAATAACAGTTTTCTGAGCTAGGGTACATCTCTTTCAAAACTGGCTGTACATTTTTAGGTTTACAGATGAATTATTACACTTATACAATCTTTTACTCATTATAAATTCTATAAGACATAAAATTAAATCAGGTTTTAACATTTAAAAAAAGATCTCCACTTCATTGTTAAAATACACATTTTCACACAGAAAAATTCATTTTAAGGCAATTGACATTGAGATGTTTTCACATGCATTTCTAATCTCTATATATATGACTATTACTGGTCACAGTTGCTTACTTTCTGAGTTCCCTGGCATCTGAGCATGAATATAAACTTGTCAGATAGACAGCCTTCCTCTACCACTAGAACCTCCATACTCTGCCATGAATACACATTTTCACACAGAAAAATTCATTTTAAGGCAATTGACATTGAGATGTTTTCACATGCATTTCTAATCTCTATATATATGACTATTACTGGTCACAGTCGCTTACTTTCTGAGTTCCCTGGCATCTGAGCATGAATATAAACTTGTCAGATAGACAGCCTTCCTCTACCACTAGAGCCTCCATACTCTGCCATGCCTGCCACTGTCCACTGTGCTGCCAGCACCCCTATCAATTCCCCCTATCTGCCCTTGTGGTAAATCTAGTCAGCCAGAGGTCCCTGTTCCGGGAGGATCAGCTGTTCCTCAACTATGGAAATCCATTGTCAGTATTGGTTTGGATAGAATTGGGGACTGCTGTTCATTTTTCCAGCAGTATGTTGGGTTACTATCTGGAAGAGTCTTTATCCATCCTGGCCAACAACTTGACTGAATGTATCGCCTGTCTGGCTTTGCTGTTTGTCAAGTAACTTTTAGTTATGTATATGTATGCTCTTATGATATTATGTTGGCCCCTTTA
>NW_008338715.1:2463280-2465112 GCF_000622305.1 Nannospalax galili | reverse complement strand
AGAAGCTTTTTAGTTTAATGAGGTCCCACTTGTTAATTCTTGCCCTTGTTTCCTGGGCTATTGGTGTCCGGTTTAGAAAGTCCTTTCCTACACCTATATCTTGTAGGTTTTTACCAATGTTTTCTTCTAGGAGTTTCAGAGTTTCAGGCTTTACATTGAGGTCTTTGCGCCATTTAGAATTGATTTTTGCACAGGGTGAAAAATAGGGCTTAAGTTTCATTCTTCTACAAGTGGGGATCCAGTTTTGCCAGCACCATTGGCTGAACATGCTGTCTTCCCTCCAGTTAATGTTCTTGGCCCCGTTGTCAAATATCAGGTGGCTAAAATTGCAATTACTCATATTTGGGTCTTCAATTTTGTTCCATTGGTCTATGGGTCTATTTTTATGCCAGTACCATATTGTTTTTATGACTATAGCTCTGTAGTAGAGCTTAAAATCTGGTATCGTAATCCCCCCAGCATTGCTCTTAGTTCTCAGGGCTGTTTTGGCTATTCATGGTCTCTTGTGCTTCCATATGAATCTTAGGATAGTTTTTTCCAATTCTGTGAAAAACGTCATGGAGATTTTGATAGGCATTGCATTGAATCCATATATAACTCTTGGTAGGATGGTCATTTTCACAATATTAATTCTTCCAATCCATGAGCATGGGCGGTCCTTCCATCTTCTGATGCCTTCCTCAATTTCTTTCTTTACAGAGTTAAAATTTTCCTTGTAGAGCTCTATAACGTCTTTGGTCAGGTTTAGTTCAAGGTATTTTATTTTATTTTTGTGGCTATTGTGAATGGGAGGGTTTCCCTGTGCTCTTTTTCTGACTGCTTGTCATTGGTATATAGAAAGGCTATAGACTTTTGTAGGTTAATTTTGTAACCTGCCACTTTACTGAATGTGTTAATAATTTCTAAGTGTTTGTGAGTGGAATTTTTGGCATCACATAGATATATTATCATATCATCTACAAAAAGGGATAATTTGAGCTCTTCTTTTCCAATTGTTACTCCTTTAATTTCCTGCTCTTGTCTTATTGCTCTTGCAAGAGTTTCAAGTACTATGTTAAAGAGAAGTGGAGATAATGGGCAGCCTTGTCTGGTTCCTGATTTCAATGGGAATGCTTCCAGTTTTTTTCCATTAGAATGATGTTGGCTGTGGGTTTGTTATATATGGCTTTAATTATGTTGAGGTATGTTCCCTCCTGCCCAATTCTCTCTAGGATGTTAAACATAAAAGCATATTGAATTTTTTCAAAGGCCTTCTCAGCATCTATTGAGATGACCATGTGGTTCTTGTCGTTGAGCCCATTTATATGATTTACGATGTTTATTGACTTATGTATATTGAACCATCCCTGCATCTCTGGAATAAAGCCAACTTGACCTTGGTGGATTATCCTTTTGATGTGTGTTTGTATGCGGTTTGCAAGTATTTTATTGCGAATTTTTGCATATATGTTCATTAAGGATATGGGTCTATTGTTTTCTTTTTTTGGTTGTATCTTTGCCAGGCTTTTGCATTAGAATGATGCTGGCTTCATAGAAAGAATTTGGGGGTTCTCCCTCTGTTTCTATCTTTTTGAATAATTTAGGTTGTATTGGTTGGAGGTCTTTAAATATCTGGTAGAACTCTGCTGTAAATCCATCTGGGCTTTTTTTAGTTGGGAGGCTTTCTTTACTGTTTCAATTTCCTCATGTGATATGGGTCTATTTAAACTGTTGATCTCTTCTTGATTTAACTTTGGTGGTTCCCATGATTTCAGCTATCCATCCATTTCTTTTAGACTTTCAGATTTAGTAGTGTATAGGATTTAAAATATTCCGTTTTAATGTTGTGTACC
>NW_008338715.1:2461553-2461716 GCF_000622305.1 Nannospalax galili | reverse complement strand
TTTCTCTTTTGCAGCTTTCAGAATTTTCTCTTTGTTTTGTACGTGTAGTGTCTTTACTACGATGTGCCATTCAGAGTTTCTGTTCTGGTCCTGTCTGCTTGGTGTTCTGTATGCTTCTTGTATTTGTATGGGCATGTCTTTCTTTAAGTTTGGGAAATTTTCT
>NW_008338715.1:2461051-2461477 GCF_000622305.1 Nannospalax galili | reverse complement strand
AGTTTGGTCTTTTTATGGTATCACTCAATTCCTGCATATTCCATTCTTGTGATTTCTTAAATTTTTCGTAATCTTTGCTTGAGTGGTCCAGTTCCTCCACTTTATCTTACAATCTTGATACTCTGTTTTCCATTTTGTTCATCCTGTTGGTGAGGCTTTCTCCGGTCGTTTCTAATTGGCTTATGGAATGTTTCACTTCCTTCTTTATTTCAGCCTGAGTAGTCTTCAATATTTCTACCTCTTTTCTGAATTCATTAGATGTTTATCACTATCTTCCTTCAGTTCTTTGATTTGTGTTTTCTTTAAATTCACTGAATTCTTTTATTATATTTATACTTGTTCTTTTGAGTTCCCTGTCCTGTGTTATCTCTAGGGGGTTCTCATTGTGCTCCTCTAGAGGACTATTGGTACTTGGTGGGGATATAT
>NW_008338715.1:2449003-2460244 GCF_000622305.1 Nannospalax galili | reverse complement strand
CCTCCTCCCTCCCTCCCTTCTGTCCGTCCTTTCTCTTTCACTTTAGGAAATCTTTTCTACCTTCAGAACAGCTTATTTTAAAAAATAAATTGTGTTTTTTGAAAGATTGGCATAACTCACTTAAAAATTATTTATTATTTTTATTTTATGTGTATATATGTATTGCCTGCATGTGTGTAAGTGCACCTGTGTCATGCAGTGCTTGCCCTTAGAGGTCAGAAGAGGGTGTTGGATCTCCTGACACTGGAGTTATGGACAGTTGTTAGCTGCCCTGTGGGTGCTGGGAATGGAACCAGGTCCTCTGTATGAGCAGTCCGTGCTCTTAATCACAGAGCCATCTCTCCAGTCTCAGTATAACTCCCTTGTAAAACCATAAGACGTGGAGCTGAAGAGATGGCTCAGTGGTTAAGAGCATTGGCTGTTCTTGCAGAAGACCCAGGTTCGAAGTCCAGCATCCACATGGTGGGTAACAACCATCTGTAACTCCAGATCTAACACCTTCATCTGTCCTCCATGGGCATTGCATGACATGGGTGCACTTACACACATGTAAGCATAACACTTATACATTAAAAAACCAAAACATAAGACTTTTGGGGGGGTTGTTGAGGAGGGAAATAAAGTCAGGAGCAGAGAACCTTTTTTTTTTCCTTTTTTTTTTTTAAAGAAGACAATTCACCCCTTGTTGTAACTATGTGTTGTAGTGCCTTGTCTCTTGTAAGGTTTGGCCCTGGGGTGCAGTGAATCCCCATGAGATTTCCAGGTCTACCTATCACAAAATATCAGCTCCCTTTGTACCTGAATATTCTTGAAGGCATATGGCTAGAAAAACTTTAAGTTCCCTTTAGAAACTGACAAATATTTTTGTGCAAAACAGCAAGATTTAAAATAATTACTTTTAGAAATCAGCAAGTATCATATAAAAGATGTTTAAATTAAATGATTTTTTGAAAACTACCAGGTAAAAATATCATGTAAACATTAATTTTAAACAGTAAATGTGTCAAACAATGTAAAAAAATTAAAATCATCTTTAAAAACCAAGTATCCCTTTTAGAAACAAGGAAAAATCTGAACTCCCATTGTGGAGATCTGGCATTACTTCCTTAGTATGAAATAAAAATTTGTTGCTTTTATATGATCCCATCAACATTCCAAAACAAAAATAAATTGACCAGTATGTTATTTGGGTATCGCCATTTTGAATCATGCCATGTGGTTGGGTTAAGATACCAGCAAGTTCTCACAGGTCACCATCATTTTGAAAAGTCACAGTTTAAGATGGCAACCAAGCTATGTGACTATTCCCATACTGATGATGTCATCAACCAAGATGGAGACCAGGCCACATGTTTGTCTCCCTCTTGGTGAGGTCAGCAGCCATGATGGCAACCAGGCCACATGGTCATGTTAGTGAGCATAGTCTCATGGTAAAACAATCCCATCCCCTGCCAGGATACAAGCCCTGTGGGATTCACATGTTTTACATATTAAATGTAGACAGCAACACTTTATACTTTTACAAAGCACCCCAGTTAAGTTAGACTTGATATAACAGGAGAAAGTACTTTCAAATATACATATATATAGGCCCCAAACAGAAAAGCAAAGCAATTTGTCTCTCAGCAACCATAGTAGCTGTAATGCCAAGCAAAATTCTCCAGATCTCTTCATTTCTAGATACAAGCTGTGCTTGAAAAGAAACTCATGAAAGCAACAGAATGAGCAGGATGCCATGTCAAGCACATAAATCAATGGTTTGTTGCTCTGAAAGCATAAGTATTGTTTGGGCATGGCCTGTGACTTTCCACGTACATTGAAATTTAAAATGCATAGATCTAGTTAGGAAAGCAACCACCTCAGGACCACATGGTCTGAGCACAGCTTGTTTGGTGCCCAATAGAGCCTAAGACCAAAATTTGAGCCCCTCTGCCTAAGAAAAAGTTCAGGAAAAAAAGTCTTTTAAAATCTTTTTTTCATTTGTCCATGGGACAAGCCACCTTAAATTCTTTAAATGCTCCACCAAAGCCACCCAGCAGCTTCAGTCTAAGCCTGAATGACCCAAGGCAAGACAGCAAAATGGATAAGAAGTTCACCTGCTCTCTTAAGAGCCAAATTCAAAGTGTGTGTGAAAAATCCCTACATGACCATCAAATAAATAAGTTTTTAGAATTTTGGGGATCTCTCAAGTTCCCAGGGGTGTTGTCAATGATAGAAAAGGAAAGGTAGGTGAAACCCCAAGTCCTAGAGGAATGTTCCCACTACCTTGAGGTTACAAGGAATTCTGCACTAGTACAAGGCATAAAACTGACCACAAGTTTGGGAAAACAGGTCACCACCCTAGTGGTCTTTGACTGGTCACTGCGATAGAAGGTTTTGTGGTAGAACTACATATAGACAGGAAGTCTTTGCTGACACCCAAGTGGGCAATAGGGTCCATTCAGAGGACTAGGAGACTTTAGCTAACATCAGGGAGTGTCCCTGATCAGAAACCTTCAATTACCCTTTTGTTCTGAACATCCCTCACAAAGGTACAAACCAAAAGTAAAAAGGAGGAGAGAATGCCAATCCTCAGAGCAGGATGGCCAAGGCTTAGCAGCCAATGTCCCTCTGTTGGGGAGTACTCACCTTCTTCCTACGTGTTCCAGAAAGCCCCTCTCTACCCCACATTGTGTGCGAGCTGTTGGTTCTCCCTCAGCCAAAATCTGCTGCTACCTGAAGGACATTGCACATTGGCCCCAATCATGAAAAGTCTGGGTGAAGAGAGAGACCAATGGAGCTAGAGGGACTTTGGGCAGCGGAAAGTACAGCAGGAAGAAAACACCCTGGAGGCTGTGTCAGTGGACAGCTTGTTTATTATGGCAGAAGCATAGGTTTATATAGGAAAGTTTCAGGGGGAAAGAGGTGGGGTTGATTTTCTGGCAGGCTGGCAGGTAGGGGAGGGAGGGGGCTTCTAAGGCTAAGTGGCCTTTGTCCTGTCCTCCAGTCACATGATCTGCAAGAGACCTGGTTAGGATTAAAGGATTAGAGGCCTAATAGTTTTGCTTGGGGGTTGTTGGATAAGAGACAGTGTATCTAGAATGGAACTGGCCAGTTTCTTGCCATCCTCACTAGGAGGTCTCTGGCCTGGCTGTGCTCTACATTCCAGGCACTCTTGACTTATCCCAACACCTATTAGCTTTCTTTATTTCTTCTTTTCAGAACTCTCTGATCAGTTCCTTAGCCCCTTTTAATTGTGTTGCTTCCTTTCTTAATTCTCCGTGTTTTGAGTTTGTTATATATTCTGGGTGTTAAACCTCTGTCAGATGAGTTGCTAGTGAACATTTTGTCCCATTTTGTGGGATTTCTCTTCACTTTCTTGGTTGCTTCTTTTGATGTACAGAGGCTTTTTAGTTTAATAAGGTCCCATTTGTTGTTTCTTGAGACACCTATATCAAGAATGTGAACAGAAATAAAAATGACAAGAATCAATACTCACCTTTCCTTAATAACTTTAAATATCAATGGACTGATCTCCCTAGTCAAAAGACACAGACTAGTTGAATGCATTAAGAAACAAAACCCATCTTTTTGTTGTCTGCAAAAAACTCATCTCACTTTCAAGGACAGGTACTACCTTAAGGTGTAAAGATGGAGGAAAATAATACACCAAGCGAATGGTACTAAGAAAAAAGCAGGCGTTACAATTATAATATCTGATAAAATGGAGTTTAAACTAAAACTAATTAGAAGAGGAACACTTCATTCTGATCTAAGGAACAATAAACCAAGAAGGTATTTCAATCATGAACATATATTCATCAAACTCTAATGCACCCAACTTCAAAAAAGAGTATTACAGGACTTTAAGACCCAGATTAATCCCAACTCATTAATAGTAGGGGACTTCAACACCCCATTTTCTCTATTAGACATGTCAGCAGGACAGAGATTTAACAGAGAGACATCTGAATTAAAAAATATCATATATCAAATGGACCTTATAGACATCTACCAAATATTCCACCCAACCACCAAAGAATGTACTTTCTATTCAGCACCCCATGGAACCTTCCCCAAATCAAACATATTCTGGGGCAGAAAACAAACCTCAACAAATTCAAAAAGTTTGAAATAATTCCATGCATTTGATCAGACCACAATGCAGTAAAGCTTAAAATCAACACTGGAAGAAACCTTAGTAACCACATGAACCCTAACCACATGAACACATGGAGAATAACAACACACTCTTGAATTATGAATGGGTGAAAGGAGAAATTGAGAAAAAAATAAAAGTATTGCTGGAACTAAGTGAAAAGGACAATACAATACAACAAAACCAAACCACAGAGACACGTTGAAACCAGTCCTTAGAGGAAAGTTTGTAGCTCTAAGTGCCTACATTTAAAAATCAGAAAGAACACAAATAAATGATCTAACATTGCAACCCAAAACACTTGAAAAGCAACACCATATGAAATCCAAACCCAGCAAACAAGAAGAAATAACAAAAATCAGAGCAGAATATATTGAAATACAAACAAAGAAAACAATGCAAATAATTAATCCAAGAGCTACTTTTTCGAAAAGAGAGAAGTTTGATAGACTCCTAGCCCAGTTAACCAAAAGAAAGAAAGAGCACCTCCAAATCAACAAAATCAGAGATAAAAGGGGTAACATCATGACACCAAAAAGACCTAGGACATTATAAGGGAATACTGTAAAAACCTGTATGCTACTAAATTTTAAAACCAAAAAGGAATGGACGGGTATCTAAAAGCATGGGAACCACCAAAACTAAACCAAGAAGAGATTAACAAACAGACCAATAACACATAAGAAATTGAAAGAGTAATACAAAACCTCCCGATTAAAAAAAGCCCAGAACCAGAAGGATTTACGCCAAAATTCTACCAGACATTTAAAGATCTGCATCCAATACTACTTAATTAATTCAAAAAGATAGAAATGGTGAGCTTTCAAATTCCTTCTATGAAGCCAGCATCACTCAAATATCAAAGCCAAGTAAAGATGCAATGAAAAAAGAAAACTATAGACCCATATCCTTAATGAACATAGCTGCAAAAATTCTCAACAAAATACTTGCAAACTGCATACAGACACACATCAGAAAGATCATCCACCATGATCAAGTGGCTTTATTCCATAGATGCAGGGATAAGTCAATATACGAAGTCAATAAATGTCATAAATCATATAAATGGTCTCAAAGACAAGAACCATGGGTTCATCTCAATAGATACAGAGATGGTATTTGCTGGGCATGGTGGTGCATGCCCTTAATCCTAGCACTTGGGAGGCAGAGACTGGTGGATCTTTGTGAGTTTGAGGCCAGCGTGATCTACATAGTCAGTTCCAGGACAGCTGGAGCTACGGGGAGACTCTGTCTCAAAAAGACAACAACAACAACAACAACAACAACAACAACAAAAACAATTCAACATGCCTTTATGTTTTGAATTGGACTGGAGGGAATATACCTCAACATAATTAAAGCCATATATAACAAATCCACAGCCAACATCATTCTAAATGGAGAAATACTGGAAGCATTCCCATTGAAATCAGGAACCTGACAAGGCTGTCCATTATATACACTCCTTTTTAACATAGTGCTTGAAATTCTTGCATGAGCAATAAGACAAGTGAAGGAAAGTAAAGGAGTAATAACTGGAAAATGATAATAATGGTAATATGATATTATATCTAAGAGGTGCCAAAAATTCCACCAGAAACTCTGAGAAATTATTAATATGTTCAGTAATGTTTTAATCTACTTTTAATCTACAAAAGTCTGTAGTCTTTCTATATACCAATAACAAGCAATCAGAGAAAGAGTATATGGAAACACTCCCCTCTACAATAGCTGCAAAAAAGAAAAGAAAAGAAAAACCTTGGAATAAACCTGAGCAAAGACATTAATTATCTCTACAATGAAAATTTTAACTCTTTAAAGAAAGAGATTGAGGAAGACATCAGAAGATGGAAGGACCTCCCATGCTCATAGATTGGAAGAACTAATATTGTGAAAATGACCATTGTACCAAAAGTCATTTATAGATTCAACGCAATGCCAATCAAAATCCCCATGACATTTTTCACAGAATTGGAAAAATCCATCCTAAGATTCATAGGAAAGCACAGAAGACCTCAGATAGCCAAAGCAACTATGAACACCAAGAGCAATGCTGGAGGGATTACTATACCAGATATTAAACTGTATTATAGAGCTATAGTCTAAAAACAACATGGTACTGGTACAAAAATAGACCCATAGATCAATGGAACAAAATTGAAGACCCTAATATGAGTACATGCAATTTCAGCCACCTGATATTTGACAAAGGAGCCAACAACATTCACTGGAGGAAAGATAGCATGTTCAACAAATGGTGCTGTCTAAACTGGATGTCCAAATGTAGAAGTATGAAACTAAACCCTTATCTTTCACTTTGTAAAAAGTCAACCCGAAATGTTAAACCTCAATGTGAACCTGAAACTCTGAAACTATTAGAAGAAAACATTAGCAATAACCTACAAGATGTAGGTTATTTATTACTTTTATTTACTATGTATGAGTATCTGGCCTGCATGTATCTAAGTGCACCCATATCATGTAATGGCTGTGGAGGTCAGAAGAGGGCACCCAATCCTCTCTGAAACTGGAGTTAATGACAGTTGGTAGCCACCATGTGGGTGGAGGAATTGAACGCAGGTACTCTAGAAGAGCAGCCACTGCTCTTAACCACTGACCCATCTCTCCAGTCCTGCAATTTAAAAAATTATATCTATTTTATGTGTTAATTTTATTTTATGTGTATGAGTGTATTGCCTGCATGTGTGTAACTGCACCTGTGTTGTGCAATGCCTATGGAAGTCAGAAGAGGCTGTTGGATTCTCCTAGAACTGGAGTTACAGATGGTTTTAGCCAGAATGTGGTTGCTGGGCATGGAACCCAGTTACTCTGAAAGAACAGTCAGTGCTCTTTACTGATGAACCCTCTCTCCAGCCCCAGAAATTTACCAATCTTAGATTTTTATAGAATCGATGTGAATTACATCACGAGAAAACAGAATGAATTAAGAACAGTATGAACTTGCCACCTTGCTGACAACCATGCTATCAGACTTTTGTAAATTTCTTAAACTTCTTTAGCTTATGAAGAAATTAAGATTCCCTAAGGAATTAATGTATAACCACAAATCAGTTGATACAGTACAACAGCAAAGAGCACTTTCACGCAACTATTTCAACCCTGTTTTCTTTTTTTAATTTTTTATTGAGCTTCTGTAATTTTATACAACAGTTCTTAATCAAATTCAGAACCACATATCCATCCATGCTCCCCCCCATAATACCATCAAACACCATGTATTCAACCACATTAAGTCCTATCCAGTTAAGCATTAGTACCCAGAGGATTTTTTTTTTAGAGCAAGTGTATAGCTGGTAATGTAAACTCATGGCTAGGATGTTCATAGGCCCTAAAATAGAAGCCATTGCTATTGTTTCCTAAGTGCACATGATGTCAAATCTCAGGATAATGTAATGGATCAGATCTTCAATAGAATTGTAGAAGAAAATTTCCCAAAATAAGCAAAGACATGTCCCTACAAATATAAGAAGCACATGAAACAGTATCATAAAAGAAACTCCCCATGGAATATAATAGCAAAAACACAAAAGTACAGAACGAAGAAAATACTGAAAGCAGCAAAAGAAAAACAAGTCACATCAGAATTACAGCTGACTTTTCAGTGCAAACTATGAAAGCCAGAAGAGCCTGGACCAAAGTATTCCCAGTTCTAAAGGACCGTGAGTGACAATCTAAAATACTTTACCCAGAAAAATGTCTATTATAGTTAAAACATGAAGTCATGGAAATTAAAAAACACACTTATGAATGATGAATGGGTCAATGGAGAAATTAAGAAAGAAAGAAAAGTATTCCTGGACCTAAATGTAAAATAAAATACAACACAAAAAAACTTCTATGACACTTTAAAAGTAGTCCTACATTAAAAAAATCAGAAAGGACATAAATAAATGCAACTCAAGACTGTTGAAAGACACCAACAAAGGAAACCCAATCCCAAGCTGACAAGAAGATACAACAAAACTCAGAGGAGAAATTGATGAAATAGAAAAAAAGAAAACATTAAAAAAAAAATCAAGGAATCCAAGCGCAGGTTCTTTGAAAAGATGAACAAGATAGACTGACCCATTCTCAGTTAACCAAAAGAAAGAAAGCAACTCCAAAACAACAAAATCAGAGATTAAAGGAAACATCATAACACAACAAAAAGATCCATAACATTATAATGAATACTTAAAAATCTATGTGCTATTAAATTTGATATGCTAAAAGAAATGGATGTATACCTAAAACTATGGGAATTACCTCCAGGCATGGTGGTGCACACCTTTAATCCCAGCACTTGGGAGGCAGAGACAGGAAGATCTCTGTGAGTTCAAGGCCAGCCTCATTATGTTCTACATAATGACTTTCAGGTCAGCTGAGGTCCTTTTGTCTCAAAAAGATCAAAGTAAATAAATACATAATAAATAAATAAATAAATTAATTAATTAATTAAAAAATCATAGGAATTGACAAAGCAAAAGCAAGGAAAGATCAACAGATAAAGCAAACATATAACATAAGTAGATTAAAACAGTAATACAAAGCTTTCCAACTAAAAAAAACTTAGCACAGATGGATTCACAGCAGAATTCTACCAGACTTTTAAAGAAAATCTATATCCAATACTTTAAAGATAGAAACAAAGGGAGGCTCTCAAATTCCTTCTATGGAGCCAACATCATTCTATTACCCAAACCAGGTAAATATGCAACCAAAAATAAAACTATACATTCATATTCTTAATGAACATAGATGCAAAAAATCTCAGCAAAATACTTGAAAACTGAATATGGACACAAATCAAAAAGATCAACCACCATGATCAAGTCAATTTTATTCCATAGATGCAGGGATGGTTCAATATATGTATGTCAATAAACATCATAAATCATATAAATGGACTCAAAGGCATAAAACCACATAGTCATCTCAATAGGTCCCTGGAAGCCCTTTGACAAAATCCACCATGCATTTATAAAAGTCCTGGAGGGAATTTGACTGGAGAGAACATACTTCAATATAATTATAACAAACTCGGAGGCCATGTAATTTTAAATGGACAAAAACTCAAAGCATTCCCATTAAAATTAGGAACCAGACAAGGATTCCACCATCTCCACTCCTTTTCAATATAGTGCTTGAAACACTTGCTACAGCAATAAGAAAAGAGAAGAAAATTAAATGAAAGTAAGAGTTCAAATTATCCCTTTTTGCAGATGACATAATATTACACCTAAGAGAGGATGGAAAGAGTGTAGAAGACAGGAATGGGGTGCATGATCATATGCAAATAGAGTCCTACATGCTCCAGGGACCCTGCTCATCATATGAATCTACAGCAATGGTTTCAGTATACATAAGTCCCATGCAAACTCAAGCAGACAAAGACTCAGCATATAACTGGGGAAATGGACAGAAGACCCAACGCTTAGCTGAAGAATTGATGGCAACTGATTACTCGTGGGTCAGGAAGAGCTGATCTTCCTAAAGTAAGGCAATTTAGATAATCTGACTAGACCTCAGTAGATAAACTTGCACTGAGGAACTTCTGTGGACACAAAGTTGACCCATAGGCCTTACCGCAAATGACAGAATGTAGGAATTCCAGTGGGGTTGCTATTGTAGCATGCCAGTGGTTATGTGGGTATAAAGATGATTAAGATTGATTGAGATGTTCTGTAAGAAATACACAAGTATTAAATAAAAACAAATCAAGGAGCTGGAGAGATGGATCACTGGTTAAGAACACTGGTTGTTCTTGCAGAAGACCTGGGTTCGAATTCCAGACCTCACATGGCAGCTAACAACTGTCTGTAACTGGAGTTCCAGGGGATCTGATAGTCTCTTCTGTCCTCCACAGGAATTGCACAGTACGGATACACTTACTTACATTCAGGCAATACACACATACACATAAAATAAAAAATAATAAATTTTAAAAATTTATTTAATAACCATATCATTAGAAGAAGCATTTCAATACAACCGCATTAACATATTCAATAACAATTTCCAGAGCTGAGATGCATCTCTTTCAAAATTGGCTGTAATTTTTACATTCACAGTTGAATTAATACAGTTATGCAATATTGTACTTCATATAAACCCTATAAGACATAAAATTAAATGAGGTTTTAACTTTAAAAGAGATCTCCATTTCATTATTAAAATACAGTTTCATACAGAAAAAAATTATTTTTAATACAGTTGACACTAAGATGCACATGGGTTTCTAATCACTATATATCTGATTATTACTAGTCACAGTCAGTTACTTTCTGAGCTCCTTGGCATCTGAGCATGGATCTAAAGTCATCAGGTAGATTTTAATGGTAAGGTTTTTTCACATCTACTAATTATTAAGGAGCAAAACTTTATGCTTTGAAGAATTATTATTTTAATTATTTATAGATCCACTTCCAAGGCAGCACCATCCCATAGCCTCCCCCTCCCCACTAGAGCCCTTATACTCTGATAGCCCTGCTACTGTCTGCTGTGTTGTCAGCACCTCCAACCATTCCCCACTACTTGCCCTTCTGGTGAATCTAGTGAGCCTATCTAGAGATCTTTGTTTTAGAAGGGTCAGCTGTTCCTCAACTAGTGATAATTAGTTGTCAATATTCCTTTGGATCATATTGGTGTCTGCTGTTCATTTTCCCGGTTCTATGCTGGGTTACTATCTGGGAATCTGTTTGGCCACCCTGGCCAACAACCCAAAAGAAGGTATCGCTTCTCTGGCATTGCTGCTTGTTGTGTAGCCTTTAGCTATACATATGGACTCTTATGAAATTATATTGGCCCCTTTAATCTTTGGTTATACTTTCCTTTTGGGTGTTTAAGGCCATAAAGTTGGTCGAGATAAACCGATTTATTTTTACTTTTAATGTCGTTTGAGGATCTTTTCCTCAGGGGTCACATGGGCTTGGAAGGAGCCACTGGCTCCTTTCTTTTACCAGTTCTGCCTATGTGAAGATAATTCAAAGGTCCTGCTTGACCATGGTTGACTTCACTTGGAAGCAAGGAGGAAATGATTCCTCTGTATTGACGCTCCACTTTATAGACTGGACACTGGTTCAAGTCCATCTGGTGGGGTCTCC
>NW_008338715.1:2445347-2448501 GCF_000622305.1 Nannospalax galili | reverse complement strand
AATAAAAAGTAAATGTTTTCATGATCATGGTAGTTATTTCACACAGAAGAGACTCCAGTACAGCATCAAGTTATTCAAAGAACATGGAATATAAAAGGATTTTGTGCTAGGATCCACAAATGAGGGAGAACATACATCATTAGTTTTTCTGAGTCTGTGTTACTTCACTTAGTATAACAGTTTCTAGATCCATCCATTTACATGCAAATTTCATTATTTCATCTTTCTTTACTGTTGAGTAGAACTGCATCAAGTAAATGTATCACTTTTTTGTTAACCTCTCATCAATTGAGGGACACTTAGGTTACTTCCATCTCTTAGCTATTGTGAATAGAGCAGCAAAATCATGGATGTACTAGTGTCTCTACAATATCATGAGTTCTTTGGGTATATGCAAAGGAGTGATATAACTGGGTCAATGGTAGGTTCATTTGTAGTTTTTTAAGAGTTCTCCACACTGCTTTCCATAGGAGTTGAACCTGTTTGCAGCCCCAACAACAGTGGATGAGTTTTCCCCTTTCCCCACATCCTCTCCAACATTTAGTATCATTTGTTTTCTTGATTTTTTTAATAATCAAAAAATAAAATAAAGGAAGAAGATATGTTCTTCCTCATATGTGAATTCCAACACCAAATCCTTATATGTGAGTATGTATCCAGATATAACTTCAGGAACCAAAATAATAATAAGAAACCCTGGAGGTAAAAGGAATGAAATAATCCGAAAGAGAAGAACGGTAGGAGGCAGGTTTTACCAAGGGATAAATGGATAAAAATGGGGGTATTTAAATTGGAGAAAGGGGGGGGGGTTGTAGAATGATCCTTGGGCTTAAAGGGAAAGAAGAAGCTCAAGACTATAGGAGATTGGTATTAGAAAGGAAGAAATGGGGAAAATAAAGACACTGTCAAATCCATGGTAGAAGGATTAGACAAGAAGAGGGAGAGCAGAAAAAAATAATGCCTAGCTATTTTTACAGAAATCAGAGGGAATCCTATTAGTCCCACAACCTAATCACAAATTACATATAAAATATCCCTACATGAGTCCACATGTACAGATAAAGGCTACATAACAAAAAACAATACCAGACAGGAGAACTCTTCCTTTGAATTGTTATTCAAGGTGGTCCATGAAACTCCCAAAATTACAGAGTATTGCCACAGCCCTTGATTGTCTCATAGAACTTGAAGGTAGGATCATATTGCTGAAGATAGAACATACGTTGGAAAGAGAATTTGGTGTAATGGAACTGGAGCTGACCTGGAAACCACTTCCCCTGAAGGCTGGCTATCATATTTTCGAGAACATTATGATGGCTCCAAGGGAAAATATCAATGGTCCAACACCATACCTTATTGGACTAAAAACCCAGCCAATGAGAGGATAACTCAAGTGTAAGACTGTAACATAACCAAATACACATGGCTTGAGAGGTCATAGATATTAAAGAAAACCCCAAGACTGTGTGCAAAATATGAATCCTTATATATACAGACAAATATCCCAGTCACCATTCATCAAAGAAGCTTCTTTTGCACCAGACTGAGGCCAAATACCAAAATGGTCTTACACAGACATTGTCTATGAATTGCCCAGGCCTAAGTGACACATCTATAGTGCAAACTCTACAACTGAGTGTCATGGATCTTAGAACACAGGTAAAGAGGACACTAATGAATCTTTCAGTTCTCACTAATGAAGCTTCTTCATGCAACAGAGGGTCAGGAACACAAAAGGTCACAAATAGCCAAAGTGTAGAGATTAAGAATCCGCAGAATGCTGGTCCAGGAAGTGGGGGGAAAAGATTGTAAGTGCCAGGGAGGAGGTGCACAGCCATATGAAATATAGTCCTACATGCTTCTGGAACCCTGCTCATATGAATCTACAACAATGGTGTCAACCTACACAAGTCTCATGCAAACTCAAGCAGACAAAAACTCAGCATAGAACTGGGGGAATGGACAGCAGATCCCAATCTTAGCTGAATAATTGATGGCAAGTGATTACTCATGGGTGAGGAAGAGCTGATTTTCCTAAAGTGAGGCAATCTATATAATCTGACTAGACCACATCTAGATAAACTTGCACTGAGAAACATCTGGGGACACTAAGTTGACCAATAGGCCTTAACACAAATGACAGAATGTAGGAATTCCAGTAGGGGAGCTATTGGAGGGTGTCAGTGGATATGGGGGTATAAAGATGATCAAGATTGATTGAGATGAAATACAAAAATAGTAAATAAAAACAAAATAAAATAAAGGAAGGAAGAAGGTGATGGATTGCTCAAAAATATAACCATTCAGTATGGAAGCCAACCCAACAACATCTAGTATTGACACACTCTAGTAAGAACTGTCAACAGCATTTTGTTCAGCAGTGGGAAATGAAAACTTATATTCAAATATTTCAGATATAAAAGAAAGAATGAATGCTAACCAGGATCACTTGAATGTGGGGATAATCTAATTGCACTGCAGTACCCACAGTCTGATATTCCGGAATTTCATATATTTCAATTTCAGAAAGATTGTTTCAGGGAAATCATTACCTGTTGTCCCTTAAATTGTTTCATTCCCCTAACTTCAAACTTATTTCTTGGTGATAGGTAGAGAAAAGTTCTCAGTTGTCATAAATTGTTCATTAACTGGCAGTTGAAAACTTCTTACTTTGCAGTTGTGAAGTAGAGGATGGATTAATGATTAACAAAATTATAACTTCTCTTTGGAGACATTTTGGTAACTGTTTTTTTCTGTATTGAAATTGAAGTCAGTAGCCTTCCACTACAACAAATCTCTGCCTCTCCAGCTGGGTGACTGTTTTAATTTATATTTTAAAAAGAAAAATTATATTTCTACATGAACTATTATAGAGGATGAACAGTGTTTGACAATATATATTTTAAAGAAGGATAATATCTCCTTTGATATATACTCCAAGTCTTTACACAGCTGTTCACGATAGCATAAAGGCTCTTCAATGCCCCCCTGTGGCTTCACTGTTCAAGTACAATTCCTAGTTTTTGCCACTGAAATTTTATCAAGTACAAATTTTAACTTTAATCTATCTATCTATCTATCTATCTATCTATCTATCTATCTATCTATCTATATATATATATATGTTAAAGGAAGTTGAAAAAATTTAATCAAA
>NW_008338715.1:2429117-2445317 GCF_000622305.1 Nannospalax galili | reverse complement strand
TACATAGACCTTCAAGAATCTCAACAAAGACTTCTCCCTTGGACTTTGTAACTGGAAATGTAATCCAGGACTTATAAACTTTATGGGCAAAGCTCTTGTATTTAAGTAGCTATTTTCTTTATTTATTAGAATATATTAAGGAAAAATAGAAGTTTTTTTTGTTGTCTTTGTTTTTGTGACTGGGTCTTACTATGCAACCCTGGTTGACCTAGAACTCTCTGTATCTATGAGGCTGGTCTCAAACTCACAGAGATCCACCTGTCTCTGCTTCCAGAGTTCTAGAATTTAAGCTATATGCCACCAAGCCAAGCAAGTAATTTTTTTTATTGTCACCTTTAAGGGTTTAGCATGGAAAATGGAAAAAAGGAACAATGTCTTTTTTTTTAATTCCACAATATAGTAAGATAGTCTAAATCAAAATTAGTTGATATAACCTATGAATGATCTAACCTATGAATGAACCCATCATACCTATGAATATATAACCTACTATCTCATCAAAAGATGGTACAAATGAAATTAAAGTTTTTAAAGAATAGACAAATATTCTTCTATGTCCTAATTTCCATGAGGAGTCTTATCCACATATATCAAGAAATCTAAATCTCAATTCAAATGATAAAAACTTACCCCATAAAAGAATGTTTACTATGAGACAGCAGCATGACACAGAGTGTATACAAGATGCAGCCACAGAGAAAGGAAATGTTTTACTTTCAGCTAGGATGAACACCTAATATCTTCTTCAGGGCTTTGGGGTTACAGAAAGTCAAATCCCACATGAAATATCACACATCAAGGCCTGAAGGTTTTTGCATGTTCACAGATAACTTGAGAGAAAATTTCCCTGCTGATTCAGAAGGAATTCTCTGGCCATCAAGGCCAGTCAAACTCAGCTTTAATCAAGTTACTGTATGCAATGTGTTCTAGAGAGGCTTTTACAGAAAACAGTAGAACTCAAAGTCTTAAATTTATAGCAAAATTCAATTTATTTTAATCTAGACACACTCACATATGAACAATACATTAAAATCTCAGGGCCTTCATTTATGTTTCCAATTACCTAAAAAGTGCATAATACTTCCCTTGGGATAAAAAATCTAAATACTCAATGAATTTCATAAAATATAATTCCACAGCAAAAATGATCAAAGCATAATATTTGCCTTTCAAGTGTGAGAAATTTCATTCAACACCCGATGAATCAATTTGAATATTGCTTTAAGGAATCCACTTGTGAGTTTGAAAATAAATTACCACCTGTTACTTAATGTGTTAAATATTCTCTTAAATTTGATGTGGCATATTGTCAGTATTATATCATCATAATATCCAATAAATTATGTATTATAACTTATACTTGTTCTATGTCAAAAGAAAGGTCCGATAATTAAACTTATATAATGACAATAAAGAAAATCTTGGCTTAGCAGATTCTTTGACACAGAAACATAAATCTTTCTCTGGAAGAATAAATTTCTCACTCTTAAATTTCTATACCAATTTTGTTTTAAGTATAAAATTTACATAGTAGAGCTGGAAAGATGGGTCAACACTTAAGAGTACTGGCTGCTCTTGCAGAGGACCCTGGTTCTGTTCCCAGCACCATATGGCAGCTAAAAATCTATAACTCCAAATTCAGGGGCTCCAACTCCCTTTTCTAACCTCTGCGGGACTGAAAGACACTGGTATATTTACACACATTCAGGCAACACACTCATAAAATTAAAACAATAAATAATTCTTTTTTAAATCTTTTACAGTTTCTCAAACAACTATAATTTACTTTTATATTTAATAACATTTTTATATTAAATACCAAACTTATCATAAGAGTAGTGGCGTTCATACAATCCCTTTTCAAATCATGTCTGTCTATTAATATGCAAATTCAAATAACTTCAAAATCATCTCATAAAATATTAAGAAAAGAAAAATCTCAGATGTTAAAAACTTTCTAGAGATTCTTCCATATTAGGATAGGAAATATTTTCCACATTGTTGCTTTTCAAATGCTTTATTTGTTTATTGTTGCATATGTTATAATTGATTTCCACTAAATTTGCACTGCCAAGTCATCTGTTATTCCTTCCTTTATATTTCATTTTTTATTTCTTTTTGTTGAGCTTTATATATTTCTTACATTTCGTGCTCAAAACCAGACCCCCTCCCTCCTCCATGCCTTCCCCCATTCTGCACCAAACTGTATGCACTCTGCCATACATGCTGAGTCCTATTCATTCGGTGTTTGCACCCAAATATCCTTAAGTGTAAATACATCCACTGGAGTCTAATCAGCCCATCTAGTGGTCATATGTAAGTCATACTCTTCTTCACCCACACCCAGCAGCAACTAGTCTCAAATAGTTCTCAATCTAGTGCTGGCCTGCCACCTATTTCTCACCTCCCTTTGGGTCCTTGTTTAATTGAGCAGACATGTGTCCCATGCTCCATACCACCACTGCCACAGGCTCACATGAGCAAGCCTACAGTAGCCTGGAGGCCTCCAGCTCCTTATGTCCATGAACCAGTACTGCCTCTTACAATCATTCTGCTTCCTCTTCTGCAATGGTACCTAAGCAGTGGGTGGGTGAGGTTCCATATAGGAGTCCCATCTTACACTCCACAGTCTCTTATTACCTCACTGAAAATGCTCATTCATGGTTTACATTTAAATTATTTTATTTATTTTTATTTTATATGTATGAGTGTTATGCTTACACGCATGTAAGTTTACCTGTGTTGTTCAGTGTCCACAGAATGGAGAAGTGGGTGTTGAATGCTCTGAAACTGGAGTTAAGAAGGATTGTTTACTCACATGTGGGTGCTGGGTTCAAACCCGGGTCATCTGCAAAACAGTTGGTGTTCTCTTTTATTAATATTTTTATTTTATTTTATGTGTGTATTGCCTGCATGTAGGTAAGTGTAGCTGTGTCATGCAATGCCCATGGAAGACAGAAGAGGCTTTCGGATCCCCTGGAACTGCTGTTATAGACAGTTGTTAGTTGCCATGTGGGTGAAGGGATTCGAACCCGTGTCTTCTGCAGGAACAGCCAGTGTTCTTAACCACTGAGCCATCTCTCCAATCTCATGTGGGTGGAAACTGTCATGCATGTTCAAAGACAAGCAGATTATAAAAGGAAAAATATCAGAAAAAGCTCTCTGAATGAAGGATTGAAGTGTAAATTAGGAGGTAGTACTTAGATCAATTTTAGTCTACAAATCTAAAATAAAAAAAACAAGTTGTTTTCCTATGGAGAGCTATAGTGCAGAAAATATTAAATCTTCTTAAACATAGGGTTTGAGGTGATGATTTGTTAAAACTGATTATAAAATAGAAATTTACACCTTAATATATATCTACATTTTCTTCTGAGATAGTTGACTCCCTTTTCTCCTCTTGAGAGAAAATAGTCTATTAGAATGTGTACTTACATTTTAGGCAATGTCTTCCAGTCTCAAGGTTTGGATACCATATTAAAAATAGGAATTAAAAATAAGCATACCCTCCTATCAATATATATTCCAATTACACATAGCCATAAAAATTCTTCTTAGAATGTCCATGCAGCCTCCACCTTTCCCAGAAGAACAAGACCAAAAGCTCCTTTCCTGGGGTAGCTTACAAAATAAAGTATAAGCAACATCCCCAGTAAGATGACTAACTCTTGTGAAGTCACAACAGAGCTGAAAGTAAAGCTCTGCGCCACCCAATGGCACAGAAATGACATTGATGTATGTTGCATTTTAAGAGTGGATAGTCATCCAAACATTACCAGATAGTTTAGGAAAACTCTGTCATGTTGATATCATGAGAAAATTTAATTTAAGGCAGAAGGAAATTTTAAATAGAGTAGGGGAGATATTAACTAATTCCTGCTGTAAGACTATGCCTAACAGATGAATTTACTAATATTAAAAACCTTGATAAGAACCATTTTAAACTGTAGATAAGAGCCTAGTGATATCCATACTGAATGATATATCTGTACTAAAGTAATCTCAGCAACTCATTGGCAGTACTATTGTCAAATGTGATAGGCATTAAGATATTTAAATGTGATTGATGAATATCTCTCATCTTATTATACTCTCTGATGTTAGATTAGACCATAATATTGCCTTTTTTGATATAGCCGCAGATTTGCCATATTCACTGATTTCAGTGACATCTGCTCATTCGTTAATAGAAAACCTTTTCTTCCTTTCCCCATACTATGCATTTATGAAAAGTAGGGAATATTTTGTACTGTTTCTCGAAAAGATAGTTTGAAATGGTAATTTCTGGTACATACGGGTATAACTTAACTTGGAAATGGAGTCTTAAAATGAGGCCATATTGGATTAGAGAGGTTCCCTCAGCTCAAAGATTGCCGATTTTATAAGAAGGAAATATAGCAAAATGAACAGAGACACATGGGAAACACCTAAGTGCCCATGGAGGTAACAAGCAGAGTAGTGTGTCTACAGACTTAGGGATTTAAGGATTGCTTGAAAGCATCACTAGCAGGAAGAGACAGAGAACCATCTCTCAGAGCCTTTAGCGGGAGCATGGCCACATTGTAAAACTGACTGTGCACTGCATCATTACTTGCATGTCGAAACAATATTCTGTCATTTTATGGTATTCTGCTTGAAACATTTTGTTATGGCACTCATAACGTAGCAAAATTGACTTAATGAACTTTGTGTGCATCAGTTGATTTATTATGAATTCTGGCTCTGACATGTAGATCTGTTATTCCCTGGTACTTTCCTTTGCTGCTGTCTTATCTTGCAGCACAATTCTTAACTTTCCTTTCTTACATTTTCCATCAGCATGCAATGACTAGAGCTATTTTAATTAAGGCTGGGATTTTCTTCAATCTTCTTATTCACTGTCAAGAATTCTTGTTTCTGAGTTGGCAAGATGGCACAGTGTGTAAAAGCTTTTGCTGACAAGCCTGGTCACCTGAGTTTGATTGGATCCCTAGGCCCTACATGGTAGAAGGAGAGAACTGACTTTTGCAAGTTATCTCCTGGTCTCCACAAGCCTGGCATGGTACATGTGTGCCCACATATACCAACACACACTCACACACACAGAGGACTAAACTATAAACATAAAAATGCACGTTTCCAAAAATCTAAAGGAATTTTTTCAAAGCAGTAGAGCACTGCCTTTCATGGCACAGATTCTGGAACGGCACTGTATCACTTAGAGTATTGAGAATGAAACCAGTTAATATTCTAGGTAATGTTTCACACTGCACCAGGTTGTGCCTCAGTCAATACGATATAGCTTCAAATTGGAAGCACTTTCATTTTGTTAGGCGTCTGTCATGCACATCAACTGGCATGAAAGGATTTTGCTTTTCAGGTTGTGATAGATGACTTTTGAAGTACTTTAAGATTATTCTTTGGCAATATCAAACATGTATACAATGCATTCTGATGATAATCACCCTTTGCCCCCTCTTAAATCCTCCTGTTTCCTCCAACCTCTCTCCTCCAAACAGGTCCTTCTCCACATTCATGTATTTTTGTTTTATTTTTGCTTTGTCATCCACTGCATTATCCCCAGCTGCCTACCTTAGCAGAGGTACTCAGTTATCCCCTGGAACACAGGCCCTTTATCCAGTGGTGATGACCTAAGACAATGATGGTTCCTTCCCCTGGAGCCATCAACTTCCAATAGCTCCCTGGGAAGAGGGAGGGCCTCCAAAGTCCCCCAGATTCATTACTGAATGTTGGTAACTCAAAGACCCAGTCATTTGCAAAGCCTGTGTAGCAAGCACAGTTGCTGTGAGTTCATGAGTTTCAATGGCCATATTATGTCTAGAAGAAAATATTACACATACCTCCTCCCCAATATCCATCGCATATTCTTTCCATCATCCCCAGTTTTGTGATGCTCCCTGTGCCTTAGAGAGAGTGGTACAGATGTACCCAACAGTCGCTTATTCTCAGCACCTTGACTAGCTATATATTTCTGCAGAACTTAGCATTGGCTATACAAAGAAGCTTCTCTGACATAGACTGAATGCATCATTTGTCTATTGGCATAAACATAAACATTTAGAGTGAAGTTAGGTAACATGTCCATTCCATTGTACAAAACAAGAGCAGCATGTTCAGGCCTATCATCTATGCGGACCAGGCCTCGTATCCAATAAGAACGTAGCCGATTACCCTCATAAGAGTCATTCTGTTATTGTAGCAGTTGGCATCTCTTGCCTGGAAGATTGGTATCCTATCATGCAAGGTCTGTAACAGGGTAAGATCACTGCTCACTCTGCTCCTCCAGATGTCTACATAACACCTTCCAACACCACAAACTAGCCAGCTTGGAGGGAACTTCCAGCTCAGTTGTGGCTTGACTCCTTTCTGTCTTGCAAACCTAGCATGTTGTCTTAAGTAATAAGGACGTAACATTTAGTTCTGTTGTATAAAAAATAGATATGAAATTGTTGTGTTTTAAATAGATCACAGAGTAGATTTGAAAAAAAAATAAATTAAAAAAATTATTTGAATATTTGAGTGTTTTGCCTTCACATATATGTGCACCATGTGAATGTAATACCCTTGGAAACCAGAAGAGAGGCTCCGATCCACTGGAACAGCTGAGTTAGACGATTGTAACCTCCATATGAGTGCTGCTGGGTACTGTGCCTAGGTTTGCCTCAAGAGCAGCAAGTGTTCTTAACTGCTGAGCAGTTTCACTAGCTCTCATAAGTCCTATTTTAAATCCATTCTTAGTGTTAACAATCCTCTCCAATATCTTCTCTTTCCCACCCAAATTTTTAAAGTGAATGTTTGTATTAAGTTGTTATATTTGTTTTTTTTTTTAAAGGATTTAACTATAACAGTGTATATGGAATTAGGAAAGTATATTATTATATATTTTCTTCCTAAAAATAATTTTAAACATATTTTTATTTTCAAATTCAGGCTTTGATATTCCTATTAATAGTAAATCAAGGAAAAATAAATAATTTAGAAAGTGTTTAATGCTGTTAGATGAATTAAACCACAAAGTGTAAAAGGTTCACTGCTTTAAAGATGAATAAAACCCAACACTCACTTCTTATAAAATATTATTCTAAACAATTTAGAACAAAAGGAATGTGGAATATTTGAGAAGATTAATTTCTATAGTTCACCATGTGCTTAAATAATAAAGATATAGATTTTTTTACATATTACTAACTTTGTGTTTTGTTTACTGAACCACAATATTTCTGACACATTATTAGCTATAAATTATATATTAAACTTCTCAAATGGGCTGTCTCAAATATGACTGCATGCCTTGATACCCATTTCAATATTGAATTTGTAAGATTAAATATGTAATTTCTCCAAGTAGGAGAAATCTGAGTATAATATAGTAACATGAATTTTTAGAGACAAGAATATTAGAAGTGAATTAAATCTAATTTAGATAAATGGACTCAGCTTGACAGAAGTACTCCCAAGAAAAGGTAAGTTACATGTTTTAAATAGCAGAGAGGCTAGGATTAACAGCATGAATTATGTTTCCTAAAAATATTAAGAATTATTTCTATCATTTAAGCATGATAGACACATTACGTACATTAATAACAGAAAAAAAGTATTAAATCACTTTAATTGGGAAAGGTAATTGACTGGAGAAGAGAAGTTTTTATAACAAGTCTTTATTTAACAGTGTATTTATGAATATTTTAAGATGTAATTTAACTTAAATAATATGTTAATATAGAATATTATTTTAAGTGCTGAGGAGATAGTTCAGTGATAAAGCCCTACCGTGCAAACATGAGAAACTGTTTGGATCCCTAGCTTCAACACAAATGCTCAACAACCGGTGCTGCCTTCCTGTGACCCCAGGACTGGTATGTGCCATGTACAGACATAGCCAGTCCCCAGGTGCATACTGAATGACCAATCTAGCTAAAACGTCAAATTATGGGTTCAATGTGAGGCCCTGTACCAAAACTGAGAGTAAACAGCAATGGAGCAAGACACTTGGCATCAAACTTGACATCTGGTTTTGCCTCCACAAGCAGAAACCCCCCACACATGCAAATACATTTATGCATACCCTACACACAATAAATAAATACATAAATAATAGTAAAAAAATCTTCATTTACATTACATCAGAAAAATTCAAAATGGTTGAGTTTTTTTTGTCTCACCATGTAGCACTGGGTGGCCTGGAACTCATTATATAGATGAGGCTGACCTTGAACATATAGAGATACAGCTGCCTCTGCCTCTTACATTCCACTATTACAGGTGTGTGCCACCACACCCAGACTAATCCAATAATTTTTGACTATCAATTACTTGTCAGATTAAAATAGTCATATATATATGTGTTCATATTAGAATCTATTTATGAATCTAAAATTTCAGGAGATGAAAGATGAAACTATATATATATTTCATTTATAATCTGGAGTATATGACTACAATATAATTTGTAATGAAACTGTAGTTTGTAATAACTCTACTTTATTTGATATACTAATAGGGAGAAGATTGTTTTCTTCATATGTAGTTATTTTTATATTTAATATAAGAATTACCTGACTTATAATGTTACATTTTCCAAGTAGTATCTCTTCTTTGAATAAGAAAAATATAACCTCAATCAACAAGACAATATTGCAAGATCAAATAAAGCACACCTCTCTTTAATGGCATGATAAGAAGCTAAATCAAAGACAGGGAGTGATGACCAGTGTGTTAATACAAACCTTTAATCCCAACACTTGGGATGCTGAGGCACGTTTATCTCTGTGAGATGCAGGACAGCCAAGTCTACAGAGCCTCTTCCAGGCCAGCTGGGGCTACAGGGAAGCACTGTCTCAAAAAAAAAAAATAGAATAAGCAAGCAAACAAGGAAATCCAGGCAATGTAAATATTTATAGGCGTATAGTTCATTAATAGCAGACATAGAAGTTTATACTTGAATAGTAATTTACAGCTCAAGAGGGCATTTGCTTTCAAACAGTGCAATATTTAATGACAACCAATGAAGAAAAGTAAAGCAAAATTTGGCACCTAAGATTCTAGTTTTTTGAATCAATAAATCTCTGTGATTCATAGTCTTTTTTCTTACAGCAGTTCAACATTTTTTCAAGATTATTTATTTTCAAAGGCACAGGCAATTATAAATAGGGTATTTTTTGATTATCAGAATAATTGATATAACCAGTTATCAAAACTAATTTTTCCTCAAAACATCTAAAATCATAGATACCACTAAATATGCTGTGTTCTATATGACATGAGGAAAGGAACTGAGAGAATGGATACATACATTTATACATATAAATATACACGCATATACATTTTTAAAATATCTTACTTTGAAATAATAACAACAGTGAAATAACAGTTGAGAACATGGTAGCTGCTTGGTCTTTGAGACTCGGTGAATGACCAATTGGAGTTTCCCATGGTGATTTTCTCACACTGGAGAGGCCAACAACACAGTAGTTGCTCAGGCTACAGGGTTGGGTGTCTCAGTAATCCCAATCTGGCACCGAAAGCCTAGAAGTTCTTATATCAATTAAGACAATTCTCAATGGAGGATCCCTACTAGGATGATTCTAATGTTGTAGCAGGTTGACATTAAAAGCTAATTATTTTTATTTTAAGTGAAATGGCAATTCTCTTTTTCTTTTCCCTTTGTGTTTACAAATAGTGGTAAACTCTTATATATATCATCTTATGATAATAATTTAGTATTGTATTTAGTGAATAAAAATTCAGCATGTATATACATACTAACAAAAGTCTTAGGTCTTTTCAAATAGGGAACATTGCTAGAATATTTATGTATTTATTAACTCATTTATTTATTTATTTTTATTGTATGTGTATGAGTGCATTGCTTGCATGTAATTAAGTGCACCCATGTTGTTCAATGCCTGCAGAGGACAGAAGAAGCTGTCGGATCCCCTGGAACTGGAGTTATAGATCATTGTTAGCTGCCATGTGGGTACTGGGATTTGAACCCTGGTCTTCTGCCAAAGTAGCCAGTACTCTTAACCACTGAACAATCTCTCCACAACAGGATATTTATTAATTTTAATTTTGCTTGTATGTATGGATTTGTACTATATGCACGCCTATGGAGGCCAGAAGAGCACATGGAATCCCCTGGAACTGAAATACCAGGTGGTTATGAATTGCCATGTGGTGCTGGGAACAAAACTGGATCCTTTGCAAGAGCTGTGAGTGTTCTTAACTGCTGAGCCACCCCTCCAACTGCTAGAATATTTTTAAAGTATTTGAAATTTTGTTCAGTCACATATATTTAATAGATATCAAAGTTGATAAGTATAATTGCATTCTCAATAAATATTTTTTAAAAAAAAGCATCACGTATTGTTTCACAGCCTAAATAATATCAATGCTAAACTTCTAGTTTATACCACTTCCAGTCTTTCTTAAGATGAAGTGATTCCCCACAGGTGGAAGAATAGAGTGAGTAGGCTATGGTGTCCTGATTCACAGCGCTAAGTCTGCTTAGCAGTTTTCTCCCTTTGCACCAAGGGGAATTAAATTTGTAGCTACTTAATCTCTGTTCACTCCAGTTGTCTTCAATTTAACAATTAGAGAAAAAAATAATCACATTGAATTTTATAAGAATCCAATTATCTAAAACACAAACGATATTAAGAAAATTGCCTCAAAAGTATCAATGTACATTAGCCATTATGTTAATATCTTAGTAACTTCTTTTATAACCAAATTCCCACTTAATAGTTGCAAAGAACAGCAAGTGCCTTAAGAAGTCTGTACTTTATGTGAATGAATATATTATTATCTACAATGTTTCATTAGTTTCATAGGTAAGATTAATGTAATGGTTTTGACATATATTTAGACAGTATTTAACATTTAAATAATTGTTTCTTTGAGACAGGGTCTCACTATATACACCCAGCTTGCCTCACTATGTAGACTATCCTAGACTGGCCTTGATCTCACAGTGATATGCCTACTTCTCCTTACTCATTACCTAGTGCTGAGATTAAAGATATTCACTATTAGGACCAGCATAAATTTATTTTCTTTTATGTCTCAAAGGTTTTTAAAAAATATGATTATGTGTGTGGGAATGTGCACATGTGAGTGAAGTGCTGGTACAGAACAGAAAAGAATGTCGGATTCCCTGAAGGTGGCGATATAGGTGGATGTGAGCCACCTTACATGGGTATTGGGAATGAGATGTAGACCCTCTTTCAGAGTAGAGCCATCCCTCCAACCTGGATTTAAACAGCATCTGAATGTAGACAACTGGACATCACTTCCCAAAACTTAATTTTAACTCACATTTGTTATTATTTTTTTTATTAGAAAATAATAATTTCAATTCAAATTAAGTTAGGGCATAAACCACAGATTTGTAGCTATAGGACATCTTTCTTTTTCTGTGTCTTTTCCTGTCTCCATCTCTCTCTTTCTCTCTCCTTTTCTCTCTCTCCTAACCTTCTCCTTCCTATTGTATCATGTTTAATTTATTTCTTTCTTTTAATATGTCTGTGTCAAAGAGTTTGAGGCCCTAAACAGAAATCCCACAAAATAAGAATTTTCTGCCTCCTAGGCCTGTGCATTACAACCTGCAGCATGTAGATAATGCCATGGAGCTGCCAGATTTGGGTATTGGGCTTTTTATTTAAGTCGAAGGGCCATAAATGTCATGTAATTTCTCTTATAGTTCTAGATAAGGACATAAACATAACCCGCCATCTGGTGGAAGTGTGGCAACTGATTTCAGGAAGAAGTAAAATATGTTTAAACAAGGGTAGAAAATGAATGTTTACTAAAAATTAGCAAATAAGTCAAATGCACAATATGTGCAGAAATAACACAGATTACAGATGAAGTATATTATCACAGGTTGTGCCTCAATTTTGTTGTGCTCACATGAATTAATTCCCAACAGAAATGTGCAGCCTGTAATAGAATGAGAGTCTTCTAATTTATGTGGTATTCATTACTTAAAATTATTGAACAAATGAATAAAAATAAAAGCCATATGAGTGCCAAGTTTAGTTGAGTTTTATTTTTGTTCTTTATTCATGTATGTGTTTTTGTGTATATCATGTGTATGTGTGGTTGTAAGCACGTGATTGCCACAATGGGTGTATAGAAATCAGAAGACAGCACTTGGGAAATCAGACCACACTATAGAAATCAGGTCTCCTTCTATCTTTTATCGGTAGAATCTCTGTTCATTGTCGCTGGGATCAGGCAAACTGCCCTGTGAACTTATGGCTGCTTCCCCTGACTCTGCCTGCTCTTTCGGTTTAGGGGACCTGGGATTCCAGATGCACACCAATGCAGGTACTTTAACCTACTGAGCCATCTGGCCAATTGAGACTGACTCTGCCATTTTTAAAAGACAACATCTACAAAATCATTTTATTTTACTGATAACACTTTTGAGTGTTGAATAAAATTATTTTGCTGACTTGTTTTTAAATCTTCATTTGTGTTTTTTTCATTCATAGTATAAAAATAATAATAATTATAAACCCCATGTTCCTTACATGAACCAAGAACTTAATGTTCATCAAAATGATTCTTAGGACACACTCATGAGATGCATACAAAGCACTTGTATGCTAGAAGGTTCTCAGTACATACAACTTACTTTTCTGACTTATATAATTTCTCTAAAAATTCTGTCAAAATTGATGAATTTAAGAAAAAAAAAGCTTAAAACAGAAAATCACTAGCTTTTTAATACACATATGTAATAGCCTAAAACCAATGTTATGACATTATAAGAAGGTTTATCTGTTGAGATAAACAAAACATTAGTAATGTTTGTATATCATCTAGAAGAAAATGTGGCCCATCTAAAATTAAGTAATAAGGCAGTCATTAGTAGCAAAGTATGTGGAATTTAAGAGACTTAAATAGCAATTAAAACCAAAACCAGTGAGTCTGTAATTTGACTTAACAATTTGTGACATAGTTAGTTGAGTACTATCATCTAAGAACCATGGTTATTGTATAGTCCTTCTCAAATTCATGACTGTAATTCTAGTTCAGCAAATAAACAAACATATTTGATTCCAAATACTCTTCAAATTTTAAGAAAAGATTTCCAGAGCAAATCAGCCTCAGAAGCAGGATGGCATCCACAATATTTGTTAAATTGGATTCAGGGGGGACATTTACTCCATCTGTTATTTCAGCTAAACTATGTTTCTATTTTGAAAGTGTTTCACGAGACTCCTGTGGATGAAGAGCATTTGTGCTTTCTTTTAGTACCAGAATATTCCAGAATAATTGGCTTTTAGTGGAGCGTTACCATCATGAGCCAAGTTTTAAAATATGCTGTTTCTCTGAATGTTGTAGCCATAGAGGGATACTTCAAAAGTATATTACATTGGCATGTAGTGCCACTAAAATGTGGTGTTACAGTTATTAGCTGGGCAAAGCTCCTTCTAGAGTAGAACATGATAACAGCACAGCACTGATGGAGAAATCTCTCACAGTGTTGTCACTGCAGAACTAATGAATTATGCATTTTATATAAGTGACATTTGAAAAAATGGTATAAACTCTTTAAATAGGTTACCAAACATGCAGTTAAGAATATTTTATTATGAGTATATTCTGAATAAGGTCATTCTAAGTAAAAAGCCATGACCACCAAATAGATGTACCAAAAATAAGTAAATGCACTCTATATGACAGAACAACACAAGTAAACAAGAAGAGAGAGTTCTTAGTTATTAAGGGTCAATTATGTATGTATATCTCCAATCTGAGGGTCTGTATTGACAAAGCTATTAATTGCTTGAGTGCCATATTCACACATTTCCAAAAGAAAAAAGTTTGAAAGTACAGATAAAATTCTACAAACTATAAAAATTCCTTTTATATTATTTATTTTAAATTCTAAATATAATATTCTTTATTATTTGAAAATTTCTGCATGCATTCAATACTTTATTTAGTTTGGTTTGGTTTGGTTTGGTTGGATTGGGTTTGGTTTTTGAGATAGGAACTCCCTGTTGTCCCACCTGGCCTAGAACGCCCTGTGTACAAAAGACTGTCCTGAATTGTGCACAGATCTGCCTGCCTCTGTCTCCTGAGTACTGAGATTAAAGCCATGCATGACTATTTTGATCATTTGCCTTCCATTCCCCCATCCATCTCTTATCAGATATACTCACCCAAATTCATGTCTTCCCTGATGAGTTTGTCAAGCTTTTGTGGATGGCCCCACCCTCATACATGGATAGGCAATGCTAACTGGACTCGGGGTTATAAAAATTAAATATTTTTATTTTTAATGAAGATTTTTTCTGATATTATCTGCTTTAGCTAACTAGCTTGTGACTTCAGTCTGGATGAAAAAGAAATTCAGTGGCATTAATTCATTCAAACTAAGAAAAACAAAGATGGCCTTTTACTGAGATGAATATTATGACATTCCTTGGATATGTGGGAGCTCATAAATAATGTTTTTCAAAATAACGATATGAGAAGAAAAAGTATTTGTCTTTTATTCTGAAGGAGTAAATAACTTAGCTAAATTTTAAATGACTAAAAGGAGTTTTGTAAAGTTTGGGGAAGAGCTAGACTTCTCATTTCTTACTAGAGCTTGAAAATTAAATTCTTAGTTTTTGGTGTGAATATGCATGAATAATAAATTTTTGGTGCGGGAATAAAGGTCATAGACAAGATGGTATTGCTCATCCAAATTATATGCATGAAAATTCATAAAAGGTTAATACATATTTTATCACTAATTAGAGAAAAGAATGTCTGTAGATATCTAAAATAAGCTAATCAGGAGATAGAAAAAGTATTGATGCTTTTGGGGCAATATTTATCCCATAAAACTATTACAACATCACACTATAGCCCATAAACATCATTATTGCATTCAAATATTTACATGTTTAATATGGAATCTATGCTACTTTCTTAAATCAGTGGGCAAATTTAATCATTAATACATTATACGCATTGAATTGCTACTCACTCCATAAATTTGTCATTAAATTGATGATAAATATTAATAAATTACAGGTAAAAGGATGAATCCAAGTGATTATCTGAATGTGCTACTCATTTTTTTAGGAAAGTCCTCATCCTCTCTGTGACACTGGCATAGAACTTAGGGTACTGATACTGACCTCAAACTCAGGATCCTATTGTGTCAACCCCAAAATGCTAGAACTATGATTTTTGTTTTGTCTTATGTTTTATTTTGTTTTAAAGAAAATTAATTTTATATTACAAATAAGTGACTGATTAATTATAGCATTTTATTGAGTAAATTTAATTACTTACTGTGGATTAATATTAAATATGAAATGTTCATATTCTTGCAATTATTGATGGCTTATGTTTAATAATTTTATGTTTGTGATTCTGAGAATAATAAGCTTCAATATTAGAAATGGATGATTAGCCTAAGCATCATATATGAATGAAGCATTCCATAAACAATTAGATGATTTGAGGTGTACAGTTACCACAAGGGGCTTCTACACCACATAGAATTATGATGAAAATATTGCCCTGCGCAATTTCGTTTGTGAAGGCTCACAGTTCCACAAACAGAAATGCTTACAGATTTTGTGTGCTATTTTAAGTTTTTCTGTCCAGAAGTACTCTGTATTTCTCCATATAACGTCATTCTCTGGAAGCTGATCTCTATGCATTAGTCAACAGAGCCCCTGTTCTGGCTCCCCTATCCATTTAACAGTATGCAGGCTTTTGTAATGGTCTGAAGAGTAAAGTGTATCTAAAGCTCCTTTTCCTACCTTTGAAGACTGGGTGGAATCTGCCCCTCTATGGTGGGTCAGTTCTTCCAAAGTAGCCTGTTCTAAATGACTACCCACATCTGCATTCTGGAAACATCTTCCTATCTTTAGTCAGGCTGAAGAATGGAGATAATTCTGTTGTTAACTATGTTGCTATTGGAATATTTGTTGTTGGTTCTCTTAACATTCTTATAAATTGCTCTTTTTAAAGTTACCTCTGCTCTGTTTATTTTATTTTGAAATTGTAAAGCGTTTCTTAATTAAGTGTTCTCTTAGCTGATTTGAACAACCTTTCCAATGAGTTTTATGGTTAAATGGCTCACTTTACCTTTATACATCATGCATAGCATCATCATTTGATTAGTTTCTCATGAATCTAATGTATTTTAATGTTCATTCATGTATCCATCTCGTAGCCATT
>NW_008338715.1:2413348-2428856 GCF_000622305.1 Nannospalax galili | reverse complement strand
CTAGAAAATAGAAAGAAAAAGAAATTTCTATATGTATGCAATATATGGATCCTTAAATTTATAGACAAGTATACCATACACCATTCACCAATGAAGCCTTTTTTTTCTGAACAGATGGAAGATTTTAAGAATTCTACAGCTGGTCACACAGAGCGACAGAGAATATATGTCTGAGAGATGACCAACGATAGGTGAAATATGCATAGTGGAACTCCTATGCCTAAGGCTCATGGAACATAATGGAACAGGGGATAGAGGGACAACTAATGCATTCCACAACTCTTACCTGAGTGATTTCCACATATAACAGAGTTTGATGCATGCATAGGCCACAATTTGTGAAATCTTAAAGAATAAGTGACTCCAGAATGTGTGTCCCAGGATAGGACATCAATATTAAAACTCACCCACCCATGACTCAGGGGCCATTATGAAGAGGGGAGAGAGATTGTAAAAGTTAGGGTTGGTGCATAAATATAAGGAAACAGAGGCATTCAGGGTACTCTGGGAACTTGCTCATATGAGCTTGCAGCAATGATGACAGCATGTACAAGATCCATGCTGACTCAATAAGATAAAAATCAGAAACAGAATGGGGGAAATGGGCAGAAGGTCATAACCATAGTGGAATAACTTTTGGCAACTGATTACTGTTGGGTGAGGGAGAGCTGATCTTTAGGGAGTGACTCTAGATAAGCTGATTAGACTCCAGTGGATGAACCTCCCCCAAGGGACTTCTAGCTTGACCAGGTAGGACTTAACATGTATGAGAGAATGCATGAAATTCGGTGGGGAAGTCTGCGTGTTTGTGTGGAAGAGATACTGAAAATTTGGTTAATATCTATTATTGAAATGCACTAAAACTCAATAAAAATTTATATATTAAAAAGAAATAAGAATTATGTATTCTTCTTAGATGATGTACTAATTGCTCTCCAAAAGTTTGGTTAATAAAAACAAAAGGAACCAACATACTTTAAGAATCAAAATATTTACATAGTGTAAGGGTGCCAAGTGAAAACAAAACCAAAACTGAACGAGCTCATTTTAATCCTGAAATTTTCAATGATTATCAAGAAGCAGTGGTAACAAAGTTTAGGTATTTTGTATCATAAGACATTTAGTTTGTTTAACCTTGCAATTTTTTTAAAGTACTAATCATGCTTAAAATTTTTAATTAATGTATATTTTGTTTGTTTAAATTCAGTTTTCAATAGTTTCAATTGTAAACACCAAGTAATTTCACAAAGTCCATAGTAAGATATTGTTGTGCAGCATGGTCTTCCTCTTTAAATAGTAGAAAAGTATTGGCCAACACCTAGAGGAAATTTAAATTGCCATATATTCCAAAGTCTTGGTATTCTCTTTTGAGTATGCATCATAATAAATTTGACTAAAATGGCATTTGTTACTGTGAATATAAATTAGTGAGATGCATTATTTCCAATTATAAGATGAGAATTTTAAATTGAAATATTACTTTCAAAGTACTCTTTCCTTTAACCACTAACCAAGTTAACATGAGGCTATTAACCACACAATAATTCTGATGTTAGATTTTAAGGCTTACAGTCAGTATAATGGGCCACAGTATGGAAAATGAGACTTAATTAAATCCTGACATTCATACAAGGCTCTATACTATGATGTTTTGAATTAACGATTTTTTTTCTTTGAAAGGGCTCATTGAGGTTAAAGAAAATATTCATAAAGATAAAAGATAAGACATTTTATCAGCTGCACTCTTGCAATTAACTATAGTGAATGTTATTTGACATCAATGTTTTATTTCTAAGGACAATAAAATGCTTCACAATGCATAATACCTGCCATTGAGGAAAAATCTACTTGGAAAATGGAATGTAATTTTAAATCAACATATGTAAATGGTAGTGGAAAATCTTCAAGGGATTGGTAAGTGTGAAGTAATCTAAAAACTTCTATTCATTGATGAATATATGATAATATTTTAAACACAGTAAAAAGTAGTTGGGCAAATAATCCCTAGTATTCAAAAAACAATTCCATTTCTAAGTACATAATCAAGGTAGCGTGATACATGACCAGAAAGGCAGGCAAACTAAGAAATGTCCAAAGAAAAATTGTCTAAAACAATGACAAGCAACTGGAAAATAATAAATGATAAGCAAAAGGAAACATGTTCACATACATACAGACTGCTCAGTAAAAAGAATGAATGTTTAAAGTGAATGAATCCCTAGCTTTGTTCTAGGAAAATTAAGCAAGGTATGACTAAGATTCCATGATGATAATATTTATATGACCTTCTGTCTTCTGAGAGAGGTGTTGTGCTTAGGTCAAGATTCTTTCATCAGGTATGAAAGAACACTCAGCATAATGAGATAATGTACAAATTCATTGTATTAGTTTTAAAAAATTATTATCTACCATGTCTTCTCAAGCTGCATAGTGTGGAAATTTAAGGTTTGTAAATTTTACATCAATAAAGGCTTTAATCATGTTTTCTAATTTTTATTAAATATCTATTTTTTACCATTTATATTAAATGAATGTAGTCTGGTGATTGTATACTGCCATTACTCTTAATAAGTCTGAATATATATGTATATATAAAATTTTTCATTAATTCAGAATATGCAGGCTAAAATGCAGATGTTGATTTTCTTTGCCTGCTAGTACTTGTGGTCATGTTTCATGCTATCTTGATTGTGCACTTAGAAATGCAATGGCTATTTGAACATTAGGGAATATTTACCTAACTATTTTCTATTTTGTTTCAAATATTTTCATATATTCATCAGTGAATAAAAATACAGCATTGTGATTGACACGTGAAATCATATAAAAAATACTTCATTGTACTGTCATATCACATGGTTAATGCCATTTGGCCAAATCTACAGGGAAGCAAATCATGAAATTACCATGCAGATCCAGCTAGCCTGAATATGTCCATGATGCAGTTTAACCACTTAGGTATTTCTCCAAGTATTTACAATAGTCCCCCAAAAAATCAGGAGAGGAGGAGAGAGGCATGACACTCAGAAGTTACAAAAACTGCCAGTAAAAAACAGCTCATTAGAGGGAGAAATGGTTGGAAGCCCCGACACCAGCTGAGGAACTATTAGCAGCCGATCCCTGCTTGGTGAAGGAGAAGTAGTATTTTCTAAGGAAGTGATACTAGATAGACTGTCAAAGTTCTAGTGTATAACCTCACATGGAGGGACATCCAAGGTCACAAACTTGATTCAATAAGCCTTAAATTATATGACAGAATGAATGAAATCCAGTGGGAGGGTTATGGTGGACTGAAAATAGAGAAGGTGGTCTAGATATGATTAAGAAATGTCTAAAAATTCAATGAAAATATATGCTATAAAAAGGAAAGTTTGCTGGGTATGGTGGTGCATGCCAGCACTCAGGAGGCAGAGGCAAGAGGATCTCTATGAGTTCAAGGCCAGCCTGGTCTACATAGTGAGTTCCACACAAGCTGAGGTTACAGAGAGACCCTGTCTCAAAAAAGACCAGAAAGAAAAAAGAAAAATGAAAGCCCATTAATTCAGAATCAAATAAGGAAATACAAAAGTGTAGGCATGTCACCTCTCAGAAAGCACCCATTCCTTTGTCTTCTTCTTCTGTGTCTGCTCTTCAAAGAGTGTCTTTTCTCTTCCAGCTGGTGTGAGTATAATAAATATATCAGGGAAGAAAGACAAAATCTTGTAAAGAACATTTACTGTGTGACAAAAATTTCAAAGTTACTGATGAGGGAATAAATAGTAAAATAACTTAATGCCTGAGCATGGTGGCACACCTTTAATCCCAGAACTGGGGAGGCAGAGGCAGGCTCTCTGTGAGATCTAGAGTAGACCGGACTACAAAACAAGTTCAAGGAGAGCTGGGCTATAAAGAGACCCTGTGTCAACCATAGCCTCCAAACCCACCAAACTTTTATCATGTATATTGATGAAATATCACTATTATGAATATGTTTTTAAATGTTTGTAGAATTTTTAAGAATTTTTTGTGCAGTTCATACAAAACATCTTAATCATGTTTATGCCTCCTCCCTTGTCCACACACCTCCTACCACTCCCAAAGAGATTTCATGCATTCTATCATACATTTTAAGTCCTATCCAGTCAAGCATATGCACACAGATGTTCCTAGATGCAAGTTCATCCACTGGGGTCTAGTCAGCCTATCTAGAGTCTCTCCCTTAAAGATCAACATTTCTTCGCCCATCAGCAATCAGCTGCAAATAGTTCTTTAGCTAAGGTTGAGCCTGCTATCCATTTCCGCAGCTGTATGGTTAGTTTTCTTTGATTGAATTTTCTTGGGTCTTCTGCATTCTGACACTATGGGTATAAGATCATATGAACAATTTCACAGAGGTCTGGAAGACTCTGATGCTTATGGTCATGCACCAATCATGTCGCTTATAATATTTCCACACCCTCCTTCACAATAGTCACTGTGCCATGGGGGTGGTGAGATTTAATCTAGGAGTCCTATGCAGGGACATGCTGTCTGGAGTCTCTTATTCTCTTCATTTTCATCAGTTGTGAGCTTCTGTGTGCATAGTACTCTGTTGCATGAGAAATATTTGCAGGTTAGCATTAAGAAATATATTGGTACTCTCTCTACTCCCTGTTCTGCTATGTTACAAGAACTTTTGTTGTAGAGTTTCCATTGTAGATGTGTCTCTTAGGGCAGGACATTTCTCAGATACATATTCTCAACATGTGACTAGTTTGGAAGTCTGTAATAGTCTCCATTTTTTTCAAAAAGGGGCTTCTTTGATGTGTGGCAAATGGTACACTTGTCTGTAAATACAAGGATCCATAGTTAGCAAGCAGTAAGAAATTACATTTGTCTAGGGACATGACAGTAGTAGGGTTTTCTCTAGTATCTATAACCTCCCCAGCCATGTGTATTTGGCTATATTTACAGTGGAACATGTGAATTCCCTCCCATTGAGAGAACTTTAAGTTCAATTATATAGTAGCTGATTACCCCCAAGATAAAAGTGCCACTATTGCACATCTATAATTTATTGTGTCGGTTGTTGTTATAGTTATTTGGTTTTAAAGGTGGGTTTGGACTATAATTGATTTTTCTCTCAGCAGCATGCAGAGTATCCTCCAGAACTATAAAAGCTAGTCTTCAGGAAAGAGACTTTCGGTTCCACCTTCAAGTTCTGTATCTGCAGTATGTTCTGTCTTCAGGAATAGGGTCTTACTTTCAGTTTCTGGGATATAACTAAGGACTGTGGCAATAGCCTATGTTACTCCTGGAGTCTCTTGAACTCCCCTGACCAACAACTTGAATGGAAGTTTCTCCAGTCTTGTACTGTGTTACTTATAAGTTTCAATGGGAAGATGTATCATACATATATTGTTCAAGTGTTATTTTTGAAGAAATGTTTAACAAACTGTATGTGTATATATGCAAATTAGTACTCATTTTTATTCAGAAAAATAACATCATGACTTATTATAAATAATAATTTCAATAAATGACAATATTATGAGGCTTACAAAACTTTATATACTTTCTATAAAGAAGAACTGTATAAAGAAGAACTGTACGTCAAATAGTTTCAAACCGTGCATGATGTTTGGAAATTAACTGTTATTCACAGAATTTATGCCAAAAAATCATTAGCAAGGTTTTGTTAAAAAGTTTCAAATGGAATAAGATAAACTTTATATGTTAAAGCATTTTAGCATTGCTTCTTGTTTTATTTAACTGCATTAGCATAGCAATATTTCAAGGTAACTAAATCTGATGATGAGTATCCAAGAAATGACACATTCAAGCAGTTCTTTTTTTTTCATTTGAAAATTATTTCACAGAGGTTATGCAGAAATAGCTCAGCCAGTGAAGAGCTTGCTGCACATCTGTGAAGATATGAATGGGGAGCTTCAAATGCTGCATGCAGATGCAGGCATGGTAGCACCCACATCTGCAACCCTAGTGCTAAGGACATGGGAACAAGAGGTTCCCAAGGGTTTTATGGTGAGCTGTTCTTGCCAGTCTTTCAAGCTCCAGATTCAGTGAGAGGTATTATCTCAAAAATAATAGCTATGTAAGCTGAATACTCCTGAGTATGCATCCAAAGACTGCGTATCTTTCTACAGAGAAAGTTGTGCATCATCATTCGTTGCTGATCTACTCACAATATCTAAGAAACACAATAAGCCTAGATGCCCATCAACTGAAAAACGGATAATAAAAGCTAGGAATACATGGACAGTGGAATTTCATTTAGCTGTAAAGATAAGTGAAATTTTCAGGTAAATGGACAAAAGTGAAATGTATGCTCAGTGAGATAACCCAGGCCGAGAAAGACACCTCATGCATGTTCTATCTCATAATTGAATTCCAGCTTTGAAACCTTATATTTATCTATTTAATTTAGAGTATCTGTGGATGTCAGAAAACTAGAAAGAGCCCATGATAGTGGCCAAGGAAGAAGTTTTAAAGGGAGAGAAGTTATAGTAAACATATACCTCATGAAGGTGTGGGAGAAGTGACACAATTCATCTTGAGTGATATTACTCAGACCCAGAAAGACAAATGTTAAATGTTCTTTCTCATAGCTGGATTAGGTAGCTTTGAAATCTTAGACATGGATGTTTCCATTGAAAAATTCAGAAGACTTTAGATAATTAATAAACTTTCATGAGTGATGAGACTTCCTCAGAGGGGAGTTGGGATTCAGTGATATATAAGAAGTACTAGTGAGGAAAGGGGTATAATGAAGACTAAGATTGATTAAGATTTTCTGTATGAAATAGACAAAAAATCAATTATTTTCTTTCAATGAGGGGTAAATATGTTGGAGAACGGATGTGAAGGTAGAGGAGTATATGGGGAGTGGCAACTAACACTAAAGGCCTTTAGAAAAAGCATTATGTAAATCTACCACTGTAGAAGCTACTCAAAGTATGTTTATATACAATATGAAAATAAATTAAAAGGAGTTACCTTATATTAGGGGGGCCTAGTGTCTACTAGAAACCATAGGGTAGCAAAGTATGAAGTCAATACCATGGACTCCATCACTCCCTCTTTAGAAGCTTCTAACCAGGAGCTCCATAGACCCTCACACCATTCTGAGCATTGCCTCTGCCCTTGGTTACCCACCAGAACTTCATGGTAAGTCCTATATATGTTGTAGAACATTCAAGGAGAAATCAACCCAGGGGTAACCTCAAAGCCTCACCTCTACTGTCTCTCTTTCATGGTTCTGGAAGGTGATATGCAAGCTACCTGAATAGAAAATTTAACAACATTCTTACCCCTCTATGAATTTTGTGAGCTGCAACAACTGGCCTGGGTAAGGTATGTCCACTAGCTCAACAGTGGTTTGAATACTATAGGAGTAATCAAATAAGTTCTAAATGGATTTAAATTCCACTTCAATGCATGGAGTCCATGCCTGACATTGATAACAGACCTAGGAACATGAGGTCTGGAATCACAGGCCACGAGAGAGAACCTAATACTATTGTTCTACTAAATACATATAGTATTAAACTGATTACTAATGAATGATTGTTATACACATTGATTAGTGCACCTCTTAACGCCCAGCAGAGAAGCATCCTTACACAGCTGATAGTGTTTAAAACAGAGTTCCACAACTAGCGAACTTGAGAAAATAAGAGAATGAAGACTGCTTATACTATATAGGACACCTATATCAAACTTCTGCCTTGAAAGTCAACAAATTCGTCTCCCCCAAATTTAAACTAGAGAAGCTTCTCATTTTAGTGGTGAGAAGCTAATGTAGACTTATAACTGGTTAAGTGCTAATAATACATTATTCTTGAGTTGCTCAGTCATCAATGGAATAGCTATATCACTCTCTCCCCCAGGTTCAAATTCAGGAAAGATTGCAGAAGAAGGGGTAGAAAGTTAGTGTGAGCCAAAGAATGGGACCTAGTGTGTGAAATGCTGCCTTCTGGACCCAGTGGGTTGTTAATTTTAAAAAAAGGTTGGGGAGGACATGTAGCTGAAGGGGGTATGTGTGGTAGTGCCTTGGGGAACATAAGGGAAGAGTTGGGGGTTGCTTGGGGGAATAAGACAGAGATTTTTGTGGTCTATTGTTATGACATTATAAGTAAAACAAGTAAAAGTTATTTTATTTTTAAACAAGATGGAGAGCAACACAGAAAGACGCCAACCTCAGCCTCCACACACACCATCTACATATGCACTAAACTCACAAATGAGCTCTGAAACATGAACAGGCACACAGGTACACATCAAACACACAGATAAATAAGAATATTGTTTGACAGAAGTATGTTTAATATTATTTTATGCATTTATACATTTATGCATTCACTCCTATGAAAGCATGTTATATCGAAATAAAAAATAATAAGCTGTCTTTTGTAATAACTAAACAAAAATAATTGTTTTAATATAACAGATATTTAAGATAATTAGGATGATTTACACAGATGAAGCAAAATAGGTATATGAGCTTTAAAAAGTACATCCAGAACATAAATTTTTCGTGTAAAAATGTTTGTTCAAAAAACCATTACTTGACATTTTTGTCAATTTATGGGCCTTCAGTTGAGAGTTCTCAAAATAATACTGCATCCAAGGAAACATTAAACAAGAAGGTACATCAGAAATGCAGCTCAGTCATAAATTTATTTCAGAACTGATACTTTTATCATACTTACCAGATAGAAAGTTATACTTTAAAGTTTTACTTTGACACTGTCACTATTAAAAGCCAAGCTATAAATTCCAGATATTTGTCTTCCAAGTTCCAGACCCACAACCATTTTCCAAGCTTCGGGTATTAACATGTTTTGCATATCAATGATATATACTGGACAACATTAGCCTTATTTTCCTCCCCTTGCATTACTTCCAGAGGTTTGATTTACTTATTTTTGCAGTGTAGAAATTTTTCTGTCCTTTTTTCCTTTGTTCTTACTTCATTGTAATATGTAGTCTAGTATTTTAAAAAAATCTTCCTTTCTAATGTCTTTGAAAATTCAATATAAATATATTCATGCAAATACTCAAATACTTATTATATTGAAAACCCTAATATTTAGTTGGTAAAATATTTTGTAACAAAATTCCTCCAACATAAAAATTAGGTTCATGAAAATTGATGATGAGTTAGATAGAGCACCCTCTGAATCACAAAATTCAGAAACTTCTTGACACTTTATTTTTTATGTATATTATTTCTCTTTTCTTTAACTCTTGTAACTTTTGTAATCTAAAATACTAATTAAAATGTTAGTTAAACCTATTCTCATTTGATTTTATGAATGTCCCAAATTAGATATATAGGAAAGTCTGCACCATGACTTTCTAGAGAAACAGAGCCATTAGAATATGTACATTCTGTGAATTTTTGTGTTCTTGGCCCCCTGATGCACGAGGGAGCTTCAATAATGAGAACTGAGAAATTCACAAAAGACCAAATCATAGAGATTAAGAGTCTGCAGAATTCTGGTTTTTTGACAGGACTCCTACATTAAACTTCACCCACGCTGGGCCAGGGACCATTGCAGAGAGGTGGCTGAAAGAGTGTAAAAACCAGGGAGGAGGTACATGACCATATAGAAATAAAGTCCTACAAGCTCCTGGGACCCTCCTCATATGAACCTACAGCAATCATGTCAGCACACACAAGACCCATGCAAATTCAAGCAGACAAAAACCCAGCATAGAACTGCAGTTGGGGAAATGGACAGCAGACCCCAATCTTACCTAAAGAAATATTGGCAACTGATTACTGCTAGGTGAGGAAAAGCTGATCTTCCTAGAGCGAGGGATTTTAGATAAGCCAACTAAGCCTCAGTAAATGAATTTTCACTGAGGAACATCTCAGAACACTAACTTGACACAATAAGCCTTAACACAAATGACAATGTATGAATGTCAGTGGGGGCTATGGGAGGGGGCCAGTGGGAAAGGGGTATAAAGATGATTGAGATGTTCTGTATGAAATATACAAAAAATTTAAAAAATTATTTAAAGATTGTGTATATTCTAGAAAAGGGTTATATTGGATTGACTTACACAATAGAGGCCAGTATTCCATCAGTGCTGTCGCACAACAGAGAGGCAGAGAACCCAGTATCTTCTCAATGCCTGGAACTGCTTACCTCTAGTAGTAGAATCTGATTCTAAGTGCCTGAAGCTGTCGGGAGGCTCACTGGTATTGAGGACAGGTTGGAAAGCCAGGGAATCTGGAGTGTGATGGCAGCATAGGACAAAAGCAACCATGGTGAATACTATTGACACAGTCAGGAGAGCTTAAGACAGTCTAGGACACAATGTCAGGTCCAGGGGCCTCTTTACATCCAGGTTACCTGTTGGAGGTGCTTCAGATGTTGACAGTGTGTTTCTCTTTTCAGTTAAGTCTTTCAAAATCCTATCAATTTTAAGATCAAAACACACATATCAATACTTTAGTTACTTTCTTTAAGAATGTAATGAACAACCTCTACTACAAACATGAAAACATATTTCAAATTGCAGATACAATAGTTTAGTAATTATTTATTTGACTCAGTAGGATAAAAATGTAGAATACAATGCAAAAAAACAAAATGCACACTAGTCACAAATATATACAAGTATGCATAGGGCAGAACAAGACTCTCAGTACTTCTTGTCTGATTTCCATGTTTCCTCACAAGTTGGACTTTTTTCCAGAGGTATAGATACAGCTTTAAGGATTAAGAAAAACATCTCTGAATTTTTGCATAAAAATCACACACGTAACTGTGTATTTTGAAATAACAGCCTGTTACAAAAGTGAAAAGAGAATTATACTGGGAGACATGATTTATAAAAGGCATGTCAGATAAAGTACTGTCATCCAAAATGCATAAGATCATTGTAACTTAATAATGGGAAAATTAAAAGTGAGATTAAGAAATGTAGTAGATATGCCAAATACCTTAAAAGGCACTAGATATAAAAAGATGAAAAGAGGAAGAGAAAGAAAGAAAGAAAGAGAAAAAGAAAAAGAAAAAATAAATGAAGGAAGGAAGAAAGAGAATGAAAGGGAAAAAAGGAATAGAAAAAGTAATGAAAGAGATGGCAAATGAGTAAATAAAAAGACACTTCACAACCTTTCACCTGATAAGTACAAATTAAAACAATGAAATGCTGTAAACACCTACTGAAATTACCAAATCAGAATCACTAAGAAGAAAAATTTCTGGAGAATATTTGAGCACCAAGAAATTTCCTTTACTGCTAATAAAAATGCAAATGGCTCAGTCACTTTGCAGTATTTTGGAAGTTTCTTGCAAAGCTCAAATTAGTATGTAGCAAAAGTTCTTCTTGGCATTTAAATATGCACATTTACAAAAACTTAAGACAAATATTTATTTTTATATATCAAAATTTGGAATTAATATATCTTTCATTAAGTAAATAATTAAATAAATTCTAATATACCAAGATAATATTATTCATCCTGAGAAGGAAATGACATCAAACTATGAAATGACATAGAAGATACTTAAATGTATATTACTAAGATAAAGTAGCCAATCTCAAAACTTACATACTACATAATTCAAAGTTTGTATCAGTCACTAACTAGCTCCCTATGAATGGGATTCGGGGGCATAAACTGATGTGAGGGCAATGAAAAGCCTGAACAGCAGATACTGAAACAGATGCATGGCATTAAATACTGCTAAGACCCACAGAATATATAGACCTAAAAGTGAGTCTAATGTGAATGAAAGGTAAGAGATGATTATGTGTCAAGGAAGGTCCATCGATGACTACAAAGGTAACACTCAGATGAGAAATGTATGGATGTGTGTGGCAAGAGATACATAAGAAATATCTGGACCTGGCCAATGTTTGTTTAACCTTAAACTACCATAAAAAATATACAAAAGAAAATATACCAATTTTATTGAATAAAAATAACAAAAAAAGATTCTGACTGTCCAAGACTAGCATTAAGAATATAATAGATCCTTGAATATTTGACTCAGAAGTTAAAAAGTTCAGAAACGAGGCCCTGACCACTCAGATACTACAAATGATATAAGATGTATAGTATGATTTTATATATATATATATATATATATGCACACATATATAATATGTGCAAAGGAGTACATATCCATGTGCACATAAAACACACATGTGCACATTTACATAAAATTAAATCCATTTCAATAAAAATACAAGAATAAAATTCTGTTAATGAAACTGAAATATACACTGTAGTCTATAATTAATTCACATGAAGGAATCTGTAGATTTTGAAGTTATTGCATTCATTTCGTTTTGCTATACATTTTATAATCATACTTTAAATAATTCTTTGAATAAGCTTTATTGATTCCATTAAGTCTTTATATCTACAGATAAATGTAAATTAAAACCATAATTGTTGACAAATCTATAATGAGACCATGAGTATATTTTTCATTCTTTCAAATTATTTGACTGAAAACTATACTAACTTTTTATCATCACTGATTCATTCTTAACCTCTGGTGAACAGTAAGACATTTTATCTTTTTTGTGTCATATAGATAGCAACAAATCTTGGTTGTCCCTAAGCCTAAATTATGTTCTAAGTATTCATAGCAAATTTTCCTGAAAGTTAGCAAGCTCTTAAAAAAGTCATATCAATCATACATTTCGGGGTAACTTGTGTGTGACTCAGGGAAACTCAAATATTGGATCCTAGGCACATTGGAATACATTTATGTGAAAGAAATGACGTTGTTTTTATTGAGATTTACAAACTTCATACAATTTATTTGATCGCATTTAGAACCCTTTCCTTAACTACACCCATCCCTCAATAGACGTCTTGACATGATGTACTCTGTTATTTATTAAGGGCTGTGGAATCAAATTTGTGTCCTAAAATGTCCTTTGGTGTAACTCTACCCAGTAGAGCCTGGTTAATTTATGCAGTATCATACACTAGATCAAATCGTAACATACAATTGAGGAGTTTGGTACGAAGCCACAACTCTACCTGAGAAAAGATTTCTTTTAAAGAAGGATGGATCTTTCCAAAATATTAGTCGCTGTGGCCTTAAATTCTGTTGCTGATGGCACCCCCACCTGAAAACTCCCTCCCTTGATAGTACCTTCATACACAAGTGTCACTGAGAATTTGAAAGTTCCAAATGAAGCCATCTTGAAAATTTGCATCCATAAACACTAGTTCTTTGCTTTAAATAGCTAGAGAGCCAACTCACAGATATTTGTACATTTACACACACTTCAAACATCTGTACTTTATTGAAATATAGTCAAGCTGTCTATTGTGAGGTCACTATCTGAAATAACATCAGAACAGATCAATTTTAAATTTTTGCTTTAAGCTCTTATATAGTATAGTACCACAACTCTTCACATAATTAAACTTATATTGACAAAACAAATGGAAGTTTGGCATTCCAAATTTTTGGCTAATTAAATTGGATATTTTTCAACATTCTAATTATATTTTGCTTATATCATCACCATAGCCTTTCCAAAATTCTATGCGTATTAACTTGTGAGACCTCTGATCTATGAGTGTAAGAGCAAACTTTCATTGAATTTTTTTTTATTTTGATGTGAAAATCTATGGTGCCAGTCCTTTGCTAAGAGTAGGAAAATGTTACAAATGTGCACACAAATCTGTTTGTCTTGAATGCTGTCACTCATGAAATGTGACAGACACACTACAGAATTTTCAATCATCACATGGAGAATTGCTTCATCATTCTGCGTCTGTTCATTTCAGACACTCCAAATCACAACCTTGCTAATATGATTTGCCTTTATCAGTTTCTGCATCAATAGAAGGACAAGTGCATTTTATGCTTGCTCTAGGGAAAAACAAATATACCTCATCTCATTCTTGTATTTCCTTTCATGTATTGTAACCAAGTATAATTCTCCAGTCATAATTAAAATGTATTTCATGTGTATGAATGTAGCTGAGGTTTTATGACCTACTTGTTCAATTAAAAAAAAAACTTTTCTCTTCTAAATGTAATCACTTACCAATCTTAAAATTTGGGTTTTGAAAGTTTTGTGAATATGAGATTTATTGTGAAATATTATGACTTAATGTATTAAAATATGAAGCTTTTCTGGTGCTATAGCTAAAATTCTCCCCTTAGTGATTAGATGGGGAAATGCATTTTTTTGCATTGATAGATTTTTCGTTTTGCAATTATGGAGAAGTGGCAACTCAATATTTAATTATTTAGCCTTTTATGATCTGTCACCCAGAACTAACTAGTGACATCATAGCTGCTTTGTATGTGACAACTGCATCAAATTCATTCATTTTCCTTAAACATAAATCCATACAACTTCTTTTTCTCAGATGTCATCAACTCAAGAACGGAACACACATTTAAATTTCTACTGAATCCCTTCCTTGTCCACACTGGCAGTTCACCTAAGAAGATGATATTCACTACTTTATCTTTTATCTTTTTAGCACATTCTTGTTTTCCATACCTGTAATCTGGAATAAAGTCATTCCCATCACTAAAATGCATCATTTAAAAATATTTTTTCATATAAATTTAAGTACTGACATTCTTACATGAATTTGTGCATATATGTATACACTCATGACAGAGACATTGATAATAATTTCACTAAGTTTTTCTTAGCACAACTGCAACTTTAGTCCAATGAATTCTCTGAGTTAAAAAAATTAATGTGTGTATGAATACCCTGTCTCAAAATGATTAATATGATTACATCACTGTGATTCTTCAATTTTTCCAATTATTTTTATGATGAAAACAAAATGATCACTCATACTTTACTTTTTTTCTTACTTAGTATTATTCTTAGGTCCAAATTTGTCTAACTTCCACAGAAGAATTAAATATGGTGTATTAAATATGGTGATGCTTAAGCTTTGATATGTCTACACTGACCATTTGCCACTGATAAATATGTTATATATATGTTTTATTATGTCATATGGTATAATATTTGACCTATTTGACCTGAATATGGTAATTTATTATTATTTTTTCAATTGTTAGACCTGGATTCCCTGTAGCCACAGCTGACCGGGACATTGTTTTGTAGACCTAGCTGGCCTGCATTTCACAAATATTTGTCTTCCTCTGCCTCCTGAATGCTTGGATTAAAGGTGTGCATTATCATGGCAACTAATTTTGTTTAAAAATAATGTGTGGTTTTTAAAGAGTTTTTTAAGAGTTCTCCACACTGCTTTCCATAGGGGCTGAACCAGTTATACCACTCCTTGGCATATACCCAAAGAACTCGTCCTATTGCAGAGACACTTGTACATCCATGTTTGTTGCTGCTCTTTTCACAATAGCTAAGAGATGGAAGCAACCTAGGTGTCCCTCAATTGATGAGTGGATAATGAAAATGTGGTTCATATATATGATGGAGTTTTACTCAGCAGTAAAGAGAGATGAAATCATGAAATTTGCAGGTAAATGGATGGAACACAATCTCAGAAAAAAAAATCGACATATGTTCTCTCTCATAT
>NW_008338715.1:2396230-2411617 GCF_000622305.1 Nannospalax galili | reverse complement strand
TGGTGCCTTTGGTGATACTTGATTTGTACAACAACTTTGCCAAAACTATGTATCATACTGTGACTATATATAATGATTTTCTTCTGTTTCTCTCTCGTTGACTCCTCTCTCTGACAAAATCAAATCTTATGCATTTTAAGCAAACAACTGGATACAAGCTATTACTGGTCCTCTTAGGTAGAATAAAAAAGTATATGATTCAGCAGCACTTCTTGCTGGCTACTGGGGATAATAACTAGCTATCCCACATCCTTAAGCATATCACATACTGTTATGCCTGAAGCTATTGGCAAGCCAGTTGTTGTATATGGAAAACATAGAATATATTGGGCTTGGTAAATGTGGGATTTGTGTTGTAAATACACACTAAAAATGCTGCTGTGGAAAGTAGAAAAGGATATAGGCATGTTCTTTTCTCACAAATATGCAATGTAGAATATATTATGTTATTTTTTTCATTATAGCTTACTGAGAACTGACATTTACTCATGCTAAGCACCCTTCTAAGCTGAACTAAATAAAAGAAAGTATATGCTTGATGAAAATTATTGGACTTACATTATATTCAGTAGCTAATAATAAATGTATGTAACTGCTCTCTACCTATTTATCATTCTCATAGGCTATAGTAATATCACTATTAACACAAAAATCACTAGAACATCAAGTTGAGGAGACACTTTCATCTTCATCATAGTTGTTTCCTAAATGTTATAGGATCACATCAAATATACATATTGCAGGTATATTCCATGTAAACAAATATTGTATTTACATATGTATATCTGGATGTCTGACTCTACATTTATCTCTACATTACTGTGAATGACTTTTAAATTCACTAAAATGTCTCCTGTGTTTCATTGATTTGGATGGCAAATTTTTGTAATGTATTCACAAAACATTTAAATGAGACATAATATGAGGTAAAAACAATAAATGAGACATTAATTTTAAATCTCTTTAATCTATATTTAATTTTAAATACTCTGCAAAAATCAAATCCCAGAAAAATAAATATAGAGAAATTATTATATTAAAATACTATCTAGAATAATTTCAGTTAACAAAGTAATCAATCTACCATTACATCATATTATTGCAAAATAAATCATTTTTATAGCTATGTCATATGATGTCTAAAAATTTCTCATCAATATATTTTTAATTTTTATTTTATTTATATTCATGTATATAACTGTTTTGTCTGCATGTATGTGTACCATGTGTTTCCAATGTTTGCCAAGGCCAGAAGAAGACATTAGATCACCTGGAACTAGAGTTGTTAGCCAGCATATGAGCTATGAGAACTGAACCTGGGTCCTCTCTGGAGAAGTCAACACTCTTAAGTTCTGAGCTGCCTCTCTAGCTCCCTAATGACATTATTTTGTCAATGAGATCTTTATAGCACCTTTATTTGGTAAGATAAAGCCAATTTGAAGCTCTAAAAGATAAGGAAAAACATGAATCATGGTATATTCTACAACTAGAATCAACAAAATAGTCTTTAACTACACACTATAAAATAGCTAAGATCTAAATGAGAGAAATTGTAGTTCTTTGGATACATCATATTCCAGTCAAACATATAGGAACATCAGTAAAATCCAGAATTTCCCATTACTGCGCTTAACTTCAAAGGTTGTTGATCTGTCACAAACATATACTGTACATACATTTGTTTGACAGAGTTTGGATTCTGACAATCTCTAGCAAGGGTAAAATCTTGACAAAATTGGCTTAAACATTTTTATAAACAGGTCATCTAATTACCTGATTATTTCTTTGCAGTGTTCATACAAAGGAAAACACACAAAACTAAGTATAGTCTATTCAAAGTTCTTTATTTGTTTAATATAAATAGACTATATGTAAATCAGTGAAAATTTGAAATTTTTTTTATCACATTGAAATCAAACAACCTCACCATTTCTTTTGTTTTTAAGCTATCTAGTTTTACTTCCTCACTAGCAGCCTATTAGCCAACATGTAATTGATAACAACTTTAAGAAATTTTGATTTCTCAAGCTCTTAGTAATAAGTCTACAAATTTAAGGTACATGTAATGTTTATTCATTCAAAGCACATTTAAATCCACTATTTGTGTATAAAGTAATTGTTACTGCTGAAACTAAAATTAAGCCATTTAAAGATGTATATTTTAGTGAAATCTCTAAATTACAAGAGATTATTTTAATGCCTATCCATAAATAATATTGTAAACAGTGAATGCATGCTCTATTTTATGCAATATTACTATTGAGGTGAAAAAATTATATAAAATTACCAATATCAATATCTTTTCTTAAATGGTTAATATCATAAATATTATGCTCTTACAGAGGGTTTTGTTTTCCTGGTGAGGCATTAACAAACATCTATTCACCCCAGATAGGACATAGATTACAGACCAGTATAATTGTTCCATTAACCAATGAGTTTATTGAATTTGCTTATAAACATGTGGGAGAGGGGTAACCTATAGGAGTTTCAGTGATTAAATGGAAGATCTATTGCCCCAACATGAAAGACAACTCACAATAGCTATGTCTCTAGTGCTCCCTATATGATTTGCAGGCAGTTCAGTCAGGCAAAGTGTTTCCCTTCGGTAAACTTTATTACTTATATAACCTAGGGGAGAGAGCTTGTGAATCTTCAGATATAGGGACTTCCTGCGACCTGACCTGTTTACTTCTTGAGACTTGTAAGCTTTATTTACTTCTTGGAACTTAAAAGTCCTCCTTTCAGGTTGGATTGTTCCCCTTGGAAGGCAATTCTACACCACAGAAATGGAGGGCATTGCTATTCCAAAGGATCAAATTTTATACAAATGCAGAACATAAAAACTGTTAAAATATATTGTTTCCTGTTCTTTAAGAGACTTCAAATACCCAGTACTTTATATATTAAAATTATGATCATTATTTTAATTGGACATTGTGACAGTAATGTATAGTAGAATACTTAGCCAAAACTGAGACAAGTTCAGGAAACATTGTGGGTGAGGAAGTAGAAAGAATAGAAGAGCCCATTCTGCAGTCTCTTATTCTCTAAAATTTATTCAGTTGTGGCCTCTGTGCACATCACAATTACATTCTGTTGTGTAAGGAAGCTTCCCCAGTCAGATCTGAAGAATGTGTTAGTATTCCCTCTACCTACTGTTCCACTATGTTCCATGAACCTTCAGTGTAGAGACTCCACTGCAGATGTATCATTTAGGGCTGGGCATCTCTCAGACATATGTTCTTTGTGTATGGCCAGTTTGGGAATCTGCAATAACCTCCATCTTTTGCAAAACATAAGCTTCTTTAAGAGTGCTATATGATACATTTGTCTGTATTATAAGGATCCATATTTAGCATAATAGTAAGAAATTTCATTTGTCCGGAGATAGAGCTGAATATATATGATAGAATACCTGACATCTGTTGGAGGGCTATGGAGGATGAGGGGATCTAAATTTGATTAAGATGTATTATATGAAATGGACAAAACTTTAAAAAAATAATTGAAGAGCTCAACGTTTGAGATGTGTGTTGCAAAAAGATGTCTTCTTAATGTAACATGTCCAGTTTACCCATGCACTCAATGTAGCTGTGGTCACCTGCACAAAAGCTGTACAAAATTGATCCTACCAATATTTACATTGGCCCTCACCCCTTCATGATGGACTAATGTTATTCAAGGAGATGAGGAAAAAGTTGTCCTTTTGCAGTAGTATACCCACTAAGAATTTTCCCAAGCTCCAATAAATAATCTCTCATTCACATACTGAAGACAGTCTTAATTAAACTCAGTGGGTTGCACACACACACACACACACACACACACACACACACACGGACAACTTTTGATAAGCAGCAGTATGACAATATCTCCGATTATCTATGAATTTTGTTCTAGTTTGTGCTGAGATTCCCATGTGTTCTTCCATGATGCTGTGGTAAGGGAGACCTCATGATCTCTAGCTAATGTTTGTTCTGATTCCATATTCAATAGGGCCCAAGAAGTTGAGGGTGAAGTCTATTTTTCACATATAGCTTTCGCTGACACTGAGTGAAGGAGGTAGGTATCATTTATACAGAGTAGATATTAATATATCTATATTTTATTTTCCCTGAGCTGTCTATTGTGGATTTTGAGACTCATTAGCATCCCACCTTCTGAACACAGAAAACTATTTCCAACTCAGCTTTTAATGGATTTACAGGTATTAAGGACAATTATTACCATGCTGTTATTGTGGAAACTTGAGTACTGTTAAAATTTTTCCCCAATACTTTGGTTAGAAGTAACAAGTTTTCCCTGGCTTGTTTGCTTGTCTGTCTGTCTTTTCATACTGGTAGGTGGTGACTGACTTCTTTAGGAAAAATCTCTAATCATGAGTAAAAAAATACATCTAAGAAAACTAACACTATAGCCCATTTCAGGTTTTCTTGAGTTCTTGGGTCCATAAATCATTTGCTTTTTATCTGCTTTATGTTCATGAACCAGCCATGGCTCTTACAATCTTTCTGCCTCCTCTTTCGAGATGATCTCTGAGCTGTAGGTGAGTGAGGTTCCATATAAGGGTCCCATTCTACACTCTACAGTCTCTTATTATCCAGAACTTGACCAGTTGAGGCCTTCTGTGTGTATTGCACTCTGATGTACATGGAAACCTCACTGGTGAGAGTTGAGGGGTACATTAGCCCTCTCTCTACCCCTTATTCCACTATGTTCCATGAGCCTTGGTTGTAGAGATTCAACTACAGATGTGTCACCTAGTACTAGGCATCTCCCAGGTATATGTTCTCTGTACCTGACCAGATTTCCAACTCTGTAGCAGCCTCCATCTGTTGCAAACAGAAGCTTCTTTGATGAATGGGGTATGGCCTATTTGTCACTCTAAGGGAGGTCTCATCTATCTCATGCTGTGTTCCTAGCCTAGCAGCTCCTAGGTATACATATCCATTAATGTTCAGACACTCTATGTACATTTCTAATAGGATTTCTAGGGCATCACTTTTCCCTTTTGTTTCCTAGACCCCCTGAGATTCACTCATCTCTACTCCTTTTTCTCCCATCCAGCCTTGCTCCTCCCTCCCTTCCTAGTCACAGTGCCCCCATTATTCCCACCCTGTCCCCAATACCTCCTGACTCCCACACATATCCATTCTATTTTTTCAGAGACAGAAGGGACTTCTGATTAAATTTTTAGGATTAAATACTTATTTACAAGATAAATTTTCACTTCTACAGAGAATGAATAGGACTTGGCATGCATGGCAGAGTGCGTAGAGGTTGTTGGGGAGAGGGGGCAAGCATTGTGGGGGGAGAGGGCCTGGATATGAGTGGGAAATATTGTATGAAATTTTAAAAGCTTAATAAAAAAGAAGAAAAAAAGGAAAATGGAAAAAAGAAAGAATATCACACTCTTCTTTTGTTTACGAAAACCTAGTCTTCTCAAACCCAAGTGTTCCCTAAGCATGTCCTGTCCACTGAGGAAGAAACCATCCCATCATCGGCATGTCCATGGTGACTTTGTCTAAACTGAATTTTGCTTATATGTCAGGTTAATCTGGGGGTCTCTATGCTGTTCTATTGATGCATACTGTATCATACAATTTTGATTGCTATACTTTCTGAATATTATTTGAATTCAGGAAGTATGATGCCTCTGTCCTTCCTCTTTGTTCAAGATTAATTTGTATATTGGAATCTTTTGTGTATAATATGAATTTTGAAAATATTTTCTCTGAGTGTGAAAAATGAAACTGGAATATTATACAGATTGTGTTGAGTATGTATATACACATTATATAGTTTGAAAATTTCATCAGTTTTAGTTGTTCCTTTTGATGTATATTTTATTGGGTTTCTGTGCATTTCAAACACTAAGTGTTAATCATACATAGACTCACTGCTCCATCCTCACCCTCACAAAGCCCCACTGCCACCAGATTTCATGCACTCTGTCATGCATGTTGAGGTGTGTATCCTGTCAGGCTTTTGTACTTAGATGTTCCTCAGAGGTGCAAGTTCATCCACCAGAGTCTAGTATGCCTACCTAGAATCACTTCCTTAAAGAATATCAGCACTCCCTCACCTAGCTTTAATCAGCTGCCAATAATTCTTCTGCTAAGGTTAGAGCCTGCTGCCCATTTCCCCAGTTCTATGTTCTTGTGTTTTTTGTTTTATTTGGTTTTCTGATTGAATTTGCATGGGTCTTGTACATGCTGTCACCATTGCTGAAAGTTCATATGAGCAAGTTCCCAGAGGTCTGAAAGCCTTTGTTTCCTTATGTTTATGCACCAACTCTGGGTCTTCCAATCTTTCTGCCCCCTCTTTGGAAAAGGACCCAGAGTCATGGGTGGGTGGGACTGAATATAGGAGTCCTATCCAAGGAACACATTCTACAGTCCCTTATTCTGTACCGCTTAACCAGTTTTGACTTTTTTTTTTTTTTTGGTTGTAATTGCTTTGATTTTAAGTGTATGAGTGTATTGCCTGCATGAATTTAAGTGCACCCATGTCTTGCAATATCTGCGGAGGACAGAAGATGGCATCAGATACTCTGAGACTGGAGTAATGGATGCTTGTTAACTGTCATGTGAATGCCTGAAACTGAACTCAAATTATCTCCAAGAGCAGTCAGTGCTCTTAATCACTGAGTTATCACTGTAGCCTCCTATTTCTTTTTCTCAATACTTATAGTATGGGATTTACCAGTGATCATGAGGGGATAGTAACAGAAAGATGTAGGTACAATGCACCAAAATTGAGTAAGACTAAAGATCTCAGGTAAGGTCATTGCTTTATATTTTGGAAATGAAATGTGTAGATTTTAGTTGAAAATTTCACAATTTTTTGAAAACAAAATCATGTGAAGTATTGTCAGTGTGCTTGATTTCAGCAATTATTTTACCATATATATCAAAATATGTTGCATCACAAATATATTTAATGTTAGACATCAAGTTACTATGAAAAAATGATAAAAACTTGCCAGGCATGTTGACATACACCTTTAATCTCAACACTTGGGATTCAGATGAAAGAAGATCTCTCTGAGATCAAGGCCAGCCTGATCTACATAGTAAGTTCAGGCCACTGGGACTACAGGGATACTCTGTATCATAAAAGCAAAAAATAAAATAAAATAAAGGAATAAAATTTTAGAGAAAATAAACATAAAATAACTAATATAATCTATGAAATTCAAAATTAACAAAAATACTACATCATTATAAAGTCTCTACTAAAACTAATTTCAAAAGCCAAAATAATTGACCTCAGTTCTTTCTTATAGTCAATCCAATAAGTTTAGCTTAACTGTGTTTTATCACTATGTTAGTTTCAGGTTTTGTATATTTCTCTTGTTTTGTCTCTGTTGTGGATGAGGACCACCAAGAATTCTAAGAAGAAAGTAAAACTATGATAAAAACACAGCCTATGGTTTTTTCAATGTGCTTGCATATACACTTACAAATGTCAAAATTCCTGCACTGAAATTTAAGAATTTACATGCTTAATTTAATAAATAATGATATCAAACTCATATCCTAAACAGACTCAGTAAGATTTAAATTGAGCTTTTATTGAATTTTGTTTAGTGACTCTGAAAAGGGGGGGGGCAGTTATTGCATGTAACCCTTGATCTAAGAGCTTTCAGTAGAGTCACAAATCAACCACTTCTTTAAGGTGGAGTGTCAAAAGAGGGTGTGTTGGTAAACAGCTTTCTGTTATGCAAACAGGGAAATTAAGTGATTCATTTATGCTTACAAATTTGGCTGCTTTTATCCAGACTGAGCAAGTAGAGAGGAAAATGTGCCATGAGCAGAGATGGAAGCTTGCTAATATGGTCCACATTTTTCCTCAGAGAGCTGGACTGTGTGAGGAGGCCAGCATTCCCTTTTCTCTCGCATTCTGTTCTGAAACATCGTGCCAATATGCCTTCTGAGCATCTCACTGGGAAGCCATGCTGGACCATCTGGTGTACTTGCCATTCCAGAACACTCCATTGTGAAAGGCAGTACCTTCTGAGTGTCTCTGTTCAGCTCTCTCCTAAGTAAATGTCTTCACATTTATACATTTTCCAAATTTAGAGCTTTACATTTAAATTTTGATCTTTATGTTTCATGCATATGTATATGAATGTGTATATGTGTATATACACAACTTTTTGTGCATTTAAGAAAATTGATTAACCTCAGGAAACTGATTCCAATAATGCGGAAAAATTCTAACTCTGTATATCTGATCTATAAATAAATCTTACATAGAATATTCTAAATTCCATTAAAAACATTTTGTTCTATTTGTATGGCAATTGCGTATATTTCCTTCCTAAACTATCCTATGACTAGCATCAGTAGAGCTATTCAGCTCTAATTCTGATATGATTCCACTCTTCTGATCTCTTATTTCTTCAATCCTCAGTCCTAACCCTGATCATCTCTGTGACCCAATCCTTATTCCCCTAGAGCTTATTTTTGTTTCAGTTTCCAGAGGGCTCCTGTTTTAAATGCCAGTTCATGACACTCTTCAATTCCAGTTCTATAATGCCGGGCTATCTTCATTAGAAGAAAAGATTAGGTCCTAATGGATCACAATTCTCTGATGTCATTTTCTCTTGCATTTCAGTGGATTTATTTCTCCAGAATTTTCAGATCTTTCATATCTGTCCCTCTACTATTGATGAACCATCAGCCTGAAATAATTCTTTTATAAACCTTTAAGTCACTGATATTGTTACTGATATTGTTAAGTCAGGGATACTGTTACATCACTGTTAAAAACACCATGATTATGGTTTTTCTAGTAATCTAATGGTCCTTGTTTGTCATACCAAGTGCTTAATTATTGAGTTTAAGATCATGAAATAAATTTGTTGGTAATTATATTAATGTTTTCTATATTGAGAACTACATTTAACTGAAAATTTTAATCAACATCTTTGATGTCCATTTTGTATCATATAAAATGACACTATTTATGACTGTAATTTTTTTTTTTCTTTCCTTGGATCTCTCCTGTAGATCTCCCACCTCTTCAGTCAGTGCTACTTCTCTGGGCTACATGCCCTATATTCAAATTCAGGTTACTTTTCTTAGTGCTCTGATAGATTTATTTAATTTGTCAGAACATTGTTAACTAGGAATTTAAACTCTTCTTTATTTACTCTATTTAGGTCACTAAAGTATAGGCTTCAAAAGATAAAACGCAATTTCCAAATTATTCATTGTTGTGCCTTAACTTCTTAGTCATTGTAAGTTCTTCTCAATTATTTGTTGAGTGAAAGACAGCATTGTAAATAATGTGAATGATGAGGTCTAATGTCTATGTTTTTGAAATTCAAAGAAATTTATAGTACTACATTTCCAAATTATTCTTATGGGGCTGGATATATGACTTTTCAAGAACACAGAAGTTTGGTTACCAGCATCCAAGTTAGGCAGCTCACAGCTATCTGAAACTCCAGCTCCAGGCTATCTGATTTCGCTTCTGGCCCTTGTGGACCACACACACAAACACACACACACACACACACAATCACACACGTGGTGTAAGTACACATAGACATGCAAATAAAGGTAAATAAAAATAATACAAATAAATCTTTTATTAATTAATTAATTTATTTGGTCATTTTGAGACAGGTCAAACCAATAAATTAAAGATTTAAAAAGAGTCTCCTAAATATTCAAATAAAATTCAGAGAATTATTAGTGAATTACTTTAAATTTATAATTTAAAAATATCCTGAAAATTAGAACCAAGTTCTTAGACACACATAACTTAATAAACCAAATAAAATTATATAAACAATTTAAATGAATCCAGCCAGAAAAAAAAGTTTCTTGAGGCAGTTATTAAGGACTTAAACAAAAACTCAAATGGAGTCATGGCTGAATTCAAACAATACTTGGTAGACAAAATATTAATATTCTTAAAAAATTCAATAAGATAGAGGAAAATGAACTTACTACAAAACTCTATATGAATCTAACATAGTCTGATACTCAAATAAGATAAGACAACACATAAAATTTATACACTGAAATCTGGAAAAACACATGTAAAAATACTTTCAAAATTTTCCTACATGAGTCCATGAGTATAGCTAAAGGCTACATAACAAGAAACTGCCAGGCAGGAGATACCTTCCTTTGAGTCACTGGCCAGGATGGTCCAAGAGATTCCAAAAATTACACTGGCTATTACCACAGCCCTTGATAGTTTCCCAGAACTTAAATGTAAGACCCTACTGCTGAAGATAGAACATACATCAGAAACAGAATTTGGAGCAATGAAGCTGGATCTTACCTGGAAGCCACTTCCACTGAAGGCTAGCTTTCATAGCTTCAGAGAGCACTAAGCAAAGTGCTAAGGGAGAATACAGTTGATGGTCCAACACCAATTTCAAGACTAAATAATCACATCAATGACAGGCACAGCATACAACATTAGTGTAGTATTGGCACTTTTATCTTGGGGGAGATCAACAGCTACATAATTGGACTAAAAGCCCACTCAGTGGGAGGAAACTCATGTGTAGTACTGTAAAAATGGTAAAATACACATGGCTGGAAAGGTCATAGAGCATAGTGAAAATCCTGACAGTCACATCTTACTGTGTGCAAAGTATGTGTCCTTATATTACAGACAAGTATCCCAGTTACCACTGAAAAGAAGCTTATTTTTCACCAGTTGGAGACTATTACCAAGTACCACATCTCGTCACACACAGACATTATCTGTGGATTGCCCAGCTTTAAATAACACATCTACAATGCAACTTACACTTAAGGCTCATAGAACATCAAAAAGTGTAAAGAAGAAGACACTATTGAATCTCTGAATTCTCATTAATGAAACTCCCTCATGCAACAGGGGGCCAGGAACACAAAATGTTCACAAACGGCCAAAACATAGAGATTAAGAGTCTGTAGACTGCTGGTCCTTGGACAGGACACCTACATTAAATTTCACCCACCCATGTCTCAGGGACCATGCAGAAGAGGAGGCAGAAGAGCCGGGGAGGAGGTAAATGACCATATGGAAACAGAAACCTAAAAGCTCCTGGGTCCATGCCCATATGATTCTACAGCAAAAGTGTCAGCATGCATAAGTCCCATGCAAACTCAGGCAGACAACATCCAGCATAGAACTGGGGAAATGAACAGCAGACCCCAAAATTAGCTGAATAAATATTGGCAACTAATTACTGCTAGGTGAGGAAGAGATGACCATCCTAAAACACGGAAATCTAAATAGGCTAACTAGACCCCAGTGGATGGGCTTGCACTGGGGAATGTCTGGGGACACTGACTTAACACAGATGACAAAGTGTATGGATTCCAGTTGGGGGGGGCTATGGGAGGATGCCAGTGGATATGGAGGTATAAAGATGATTAAAATTGTTTTGAGATCCTCTGTATGAAATACACAATAATTCAATAAAATAAATAAAAATAGTGCATGATATACATTTAAGGATTTTTAAAAAGTACTGAAGAAAAATAATGGAGACACTAAAAGATGGACCATGCTCATTGGTTATCAAAATTAATATTTTTGGACATGATTATAGAACCAAATGTATAAGCAGATTCAACAACAGACACCTCAGCTTTTTTATATTCTTCACAAAGATTTAAAAGAAATTACAAAATTCACATGGAAACGCAAAAGTCCCTATGTAGCCAAGGAAATTTTAGGGAGAATGAACAATGCTGATTTGATAGCAATAACTGATTGGAAAATATACCATAGAGCTATGGCAACAAAACTGTATGGCACTGGCCCCACATAAAAAAAGTAGAAAATAGAGGATCCATAAGGAAACTCAAATATCTACAATCACCCAATCTTCACAAGTAATATATAATCAGAATATTATACTTGAAAATCAAAATTATCCATACTTATTGTATTAGACTGCTGAGTCAGAGCTTACAATTTGATTTCAGAAAAAAATTGGAATTTTACTTCCAAAATTCTGATTGAAAGCAAGCAAACAGGGGCTGGAAAAATGGATCTGCTATTAAGAACACCAGCTGTTCTTGCAGAAGACCCGGATTTGAATATCAGTACCCACATGCAGTTAAGAATTGTCCATAACTCCAATTCCAGGTGATCCAACAGCCTCTCTGTCCTCCATGGGCATTGCACGACATAGGTGTACTTAACTACATGCAGGCAATACACACATACACATAAAATAAAAATAATAAATAAAATATTTTTTTAAAAAACAAGTAAACAACCAAACAAACCAAACAAACAAACAAACAAAAAAACACTTTTAGGCTTGTGAAGTGGCTCAGCAGTTACGATTACTTTCCATTGTCCTAGAAAACCTGAGTTTGTTTCCCAGCACCCATGTAAGTCAGTGGCTCTGTCACTCTACTACAAGAGGATCTGGTTCCCTCTTCTGACCTCCAAGTGTACCTGCATTCATGTGCATATACTCACACAGACACACAGACACACAGACACACACACATCTATATATCTCTATATCATCTATCTATCTATCTATCTATCTATCTATCTATCTATCTATCTATCTATCATCTATCTAATCTATCATCTACCTATATCTATCTATCTATCTATCTATCTATCTATCTATCCATCTATCATCTATATATACATGTGAGAACTGGAACTTGAAATTTAACCTGCCAGGCAAGATCTACTCACTTGTCCAATCACAATGAGCCCTATTATGGGGGTAACAATCCACTCTCTGGTTAGATTTGATGTGCACCTCCACACAGAAGGGAATGGCACTGTAATAATATAAATTCTGTCAAAATACATAGCTTGGGAAGTCATAGTCCCTAGAGAGAAACTTCCTATTTCTCTACATTTAAATTGATATCACATCATCAAACTGCATTCTATATATCTGCTTACATTCATAGACAAGTTCTGCTGTAATCCTTAGAGAATTCTGTCTTTGCAATGAATAGAGGTAAACACAGAGACTCACAGCTGCTCAAAGAGCAAGAATAAGCAACAGTTGAGTGTACAGCCCTAACTAAGAATTTATACTTAGACAACTCCTCTAAGGATCAAAGAATATCAAAGAAATGGTGACAGGTAGAATATAAGGTCCAGAACCAACAGAGAAGGGTTTGTGAACTGCAGTTTTGAACCACTGGATTTTGAACTCACAGCAGCTGAAATTAAATGCACTAAGACAGCTCATGATTTGCCATGGCCACAAGCAGTCATGGATGGGGGAAGGGATCATGGGGTACCACAACTTCCGTCTAAACTATTGGCTACTAAAAAATTCTGAAAGAGGGGGAATTGTTGCCTTCAGTTGTGCTCCCCCTAAGGAAGATCCAATAGATAATTTCCAAATTCATGGAATACAGATGGTCTTGTTTAAACTCACTGGGTCACCAAACAAAATGTATGAATTTGGGTAAGGAACTTTTGGAGGAGGTGTTAGGGAGGGGTGGGAGGAAGATAAGAGAGGGTAGGGATAAGAGTGATGAGAATGAACTAAAACATGTGAAACTGTTAATGAAAAAGTTTAATTGACAATAAAATTTTTTAAAAAAATAGTCAATAACTGCACACACATATATAATTGTAGGTTTATAGAAAAGTTTTAAATACTTTGACATAAGAAATGCAATGTAGACAGTGAAACACAAGCAACTTTAATTTTCCTTGGCTCCAAGAAAATGGAATCTGGAAATCAGTGATTATTCTTACTTATTACATGTTTTATTAAAAAAAAAGTAAAATATCCCAGCACGGTGGTGGACACCTTTCATCCCATCACTAGGGAGGCATAGGCAGGTAGATTTCTGTCAATTCAAGGTCAGCCTGGTCTACATAGTCAGTTCCAAGCCACCTGGGGCTACAGGGAGACCCTGTCTCCAAAAGACAGAAAAAAAGCAAAATATTAAAAGGCTGAATGGCTTGATCTTTTACAGATCTTGGGCAGGCAACTACAACTGCTGTAAGTTCATGGGTACAGAGACCGTGACATCCTGTTATAAACAGAAGGAATGGTACTTCTCCCATTCTCCCTGACCTCTGGTTCTTAAAATCTTTTCATCACCCTTGTGGGATTTCCCCAGAGCCTTTTGTGGGAGGTGTGGTACAAATGTCCCTTTCATAGCTGAATACTCCACAGTCATTCTTTCTCTGTACAATTACTATCTGTATATTTCTGCATCAACCAAAGCACAAAAAAAGTTTGTGTATGGACAGTACAAACTAGAGTTAATGGATTATTAAAACTTCGAAAAAACAGAAAATGACATTCCACGTTAGGAAGAAAGGAGTGGATCTGTAAGGGTTGAAGATGAGAAGTTGGGTAAATATGATCAAAATACAGTATATGAATATTCTCAAGAAAAAATATTTCTAAAAATGTAAATATATCTCTTTGTTGTTCATTTTTGACATGCATATTAGAACAAAATATGTATTACTTAATTTTTTAGCATTAACAGTTAATGAACTAAGATGACTCAAATGCATTAGTGAATATTTTTCTGAGGGGAAGATTAGAGAGACAATTGTAAATTTTAATTAATGATTTCCTGAGAAGCTTATGAGCTTTAAGAAGACATCTCTAACTTACCCCGAGTCTTTAAAATGATAAGAGACATTCCTCAGAAATCAATCAATGACACTTTTGACTTTTACCTCTCTTATTAGATAGTGCTTTAGTCAATATTTTATAGCATCGGTAAAGCACAAGAAGCTGTAAAATCAGCAGTAGCTCTTCCTCATTTGATTACTTTATTCTCTTCCGTTCTTAACTGCAGTTAATCTTCCAAATTTGACAATAAAAATGAATTCTGTGTAAGGATTTATTATCCACACTTCAGGAGTCACTAGAGAATGGCATTTTCCATGACTTTAAAGAAAATCTATCTGTGCCATATGCTACCCACCAAAGTACTCAGGTGATAGTTTCAAAAGTGTTTAGAGGAGGTTTTTGAGGTTAGAGGTTTTAGAAAGCCCAACAGTCTCTCCTGGTCTGAGATTGCCTCAACATTGTGGAAGATGGTGTGTTTCTATAATTAATAAACATAACTATTTATTATCAAATATGGTATAATATTTCACTGATATGAAGTTATGTGATGAGAATGCAAAAAATAAAAAGAAAGTATTCATAATTTAGGAACATGTGAATAATATTAAGTTGCCAGTGAAGTAATAACCAAGAACTGTTGTTTACATTGAGTTTTCATGGATTGGTTGGTGGCAGGGATAGAATAATTGAGAAGAAGCCTTCAGACTAACAATAAATAATGAGAAAAAAGTATGAAACAGGATAGATTGAACTATCTTCCATAATTAAAAGAAAGGCCAGGTCTTTGGTCTTTAGGAAGCAAAGAGAGATATGATAAAACAAATAAA
>NW_008338715.1:2378391-2396122 GCF_000622305.1 Nannospalax galili | reverse complement strand
TATATATATATGAAATTTCTAGTGAGTGAACGTGGACTTTTCTAAAATGAAAGCTGACTCTAAAGGCTACCATGCAGCATCTAGTCATCCAGTCAACATTTGAACTTCCTCTTTACTGCTTTGCTTCCTGAAGTTTCTCTCTCTCTCTCTCTCTCTCTCTCTCTCTCTCTCTCTCTCTCTCTCTCCATGTTACAGGTATGTGCTGGAAACCCACATGCGGAGACCTTCGAGGAACACTGAGGGTCTTCCTCTAGCATTTGCACTTGACTGCCTTGAGACAGGGTCCTTAACTGAACCTTCACATTTTAGAACGGGCTGGATGCCCCTAAATCTTGTGAGATCTTTCTTCTCTACCACTGATGCAGAGAATACAGGCATGCACTGTCATGCCAGGCCATTTCACATGACTACAGGGGACTCCAAATCAGGTCCTAATGCTGGCTATGCAAATGCCCTTACCCACTGAGTCATCAAACCATCTATGCGTTTTACTATTTTTGACCTCCAGTGTTACTAGAAATGAAAAGATGAGATAGAACACAGGTAGGTTAAGAGAACTTGAGGAAGAAACACACACACACACACACACACACACACACACACACATTTTTTTTTGCAAAGGAAAATACTGATTTTTAAAGTAGCCAAAACAGTGGAAAACAATACTTATTTCTTCTCATAAATGAAAGCTAAGTGTTCATCATGAAAGAAGAATTAGTAAAGATTAGGAAGAGCAACAGGGTGGGAGAATAAGGGAAGTTCAATTAGATATGAGCACAGTGAACCCATTATTTTACAATTGATAGTGTTAATAAAAATGAAACACTGTGTTTGAAATATCTCTGGGAATATCAATTTTACCAACAATAGTAGCTAGCAAAATAGAAGTCTGTGAGGCCTTTCAAGAGTAGGAGAAACTTGTATCAGCAGAGATGCTGTCTGGGAAGATAAGTAGCTAATAATATAAATTCTTTGTTGTAGGACTTCAACAAAATGTGTAGAGATAACTATAATCTCTGATATTTGAGCATCATACTGAGACACTGTTCAAATGACTAAAAAATACTGTGGTGAAAATACTGCCAGCCACCATAGCAAGAATAAAAATATTTATGTACATCATAAATTACTATGTATAAAGGAAGATAAAACTGTGATTATTGTGGCTATTGGCTGCTTTTTAGATAATACAACTTATACAATTCAAATATTCTACAAAGCCCACACCCTCAAAATTTTATTATCTCTCCAAATTAACTGTTGCAAACACATGTGAGAGGCAAAACAAATATCTGACAGAAGAAAATAACCATATGTCCAGTGTTTCACAATTACAACTTGTATGAGAAAAGTATTAAGCCATATAAATTTCTTATGTAAAGAAAAAACTTGTATAGCAATTCTAGATTTGAAAAGCATCAAACACAAAAATCATTATCCTTGTAGTTTCCTGATCATGGTTGGCATTTCTGAAATGTTACGGATTACTTATTTATCTCTCCTCTCTCTTTCCCCATTTAATCTTCCCTTCCCAGGTAAAGCATCCCCATTTTTCTTACCAATTTCCCCCTTGATAATACCTGTATCCTTTGATCCCCACTTCTTCCCCTTTACCCCAAAATTACTTATATAACCTTCCTTCATTTCCTCCCAGTTAAATACCCCTTTTACCCATTTCAACTGGGTAGAAACTGTACCTGTCTCCTCCTCGTCCTCCTCCTCGTCCTCCTTGTCCTCGTCCTCGTCCTCGTCCTCGTCCTCGTCCTCCTCCTCCTCCTCCTCCTTCTTCTTCCTCTCTCTCTCTCTCTCTCTCTCTCTCTCTCTCTCTCTCTCTCTGGCTCCCTTCTTTCTCTTTACTTCCATGGTTTCTTTCCATTTCACTGGATCCTGCAGCTATATCATGATATATACTCATATATAAGGATTCAGTGTTAGGATCCACAAATGAGAGGGAACATACCTAATGGGTTTTTCTGAGTCTCTATTATTTCACTTAATGTAGGAGTTTCTAGTTCTATCCATTTACCCGCAAGTTTTGTGATTTTTGTCTTTATTGCTGAATAGAAACCCATTGTGTGAATGTAACACATTTTCATTATCCATTTGTCAGTAAAGGGACATTTATGTTGCTTCCATTTCTTAGCTGTTGTGAAAAAAGCAGCAACAAACATGGTTGTCCAGGTATCTCTGCAGTAGGATGAGTCCTTTGAGTACATACCAAGAGAGATATAACTGGATCATTTGGTAGATTCATTGTTAGATTTTTGAGAGTTCTCCACTCTGCTTTCTATAGTGGTTGCACTAGTTTGCAATCCTACCAGCAGTGAATGTATGTTCCCCTTTCCCCCACATCTTTGCCTGCATTTGGTGTCATTTATTCTGATTTTAACTTGTCTGACTGGATTAAGATGGAATCTTAAAGTGGTTTTGATTTGCATTGTCCTAATTACTAAGAATGTTAAAGAATTTTTAAAGGAGTTGCTTAGTCATTTTTATTTGTTCTTTTGAGAACTCTATTTCAATCCATAGACCATCTTTTAATTGGATAATTTGTTCTTTTGATTCTTTGTTTTTTTATGTTCTTTGTATATTCTGGATTTTAAGCCTCTGTCAAATGTATAGCTGATAAGTATTTTCTCCCATTCTGTGGGTTTCTTCTTCATTCTCTTGTTTGTTTCTTTTGCTGTATAGTCGTTTTTAGTTTAATGAGGTCCAAATTCTTGACTACTGATTTTAATTCCTGAGCAGAGGATTTCCAATGTAGAAGTCCCTTCCTACACCTGTATTTTCTAAGGTACTGCCTGTGTTTTTGACTAAGAGCTGTAGAGCTTCAGTTTTTACATCGAGGTCCTTCAGCTATTTGGAGGTGATATTTGTGCAGGGTGATAGACAAGGGTCTAATTTCATTCTTCTGTACATGGAGACCCAGTTTTCCCAACAGCATTTGTTGAAGCTACTTTCTTTCTTCAAGTGTGTGTCCTTGAAACCTTTGTCAAGTATCAGGTGGCTGAAATTGCACGCACCCATGTTTGGGTCTTCAAATTATGTTCCATTAATCTATGTGTTGGTTTTTGTACCAGTATCATGCTGTTTTTATGACTAGACTTACAAGAACACAGTATTTCAATATTCAGACATACTTAAAAATAATGAATAAATATTTCCAAGTATCCAGAGTTAGAATAATTTTCCAATTATGATAATATTAAAATTTGAGACAGATGAGTTTAAGTTAAAATATAAATGAAGTCCTGTGTAACTTGTTGTAAATTTCTTTGATAGGCTAGAGAGATGGTTCAAGAGTTAGGAGGTTAAGAGAGCTTGCTTCTTTTCCAGAATACTGGAGTTCGTGTCCCAGGACCCACATTGGGAAGCTTACAACCTTCCCAGTTGGATATAACTCCAACTCCATGAGATCCAATGCCCTTTTCTAGCCTCCACAGGTACATGCATGTATATGGCATACACACAGAGACATACATACTTATACATTTAAATTTAACAATATATTTAACATAAATTGATAACACACTTAATTGTTTTCAAATTAAAAACTACCAAAAACTTATAAATATTGTTAATCTGTCATAACACCACCAGCGACTGCAGGTAATATTTCCAAAAAGGGTCCAGCTTTCCTAACCTTCATGATTGTTCTCCAAGATCACATATTCTCTGCCTTTTTGACAAGTATTGGCTGCATCATGATTCAAGTAAGGCGAACATCATCCCCACATATACATCACGTCTGAGCAAAAAGTATGTTTGCATTTCAGATTACAATGAGCCTATAATCAGTTTGCAAAGAAATGCCTGTATAAAATCCTTGGTCTCCCTAGATGCCTTCTTGGCAGTGTCAATAACTGTATCTTGCTTGGTAAAGACAGCAGAGACTTTTGGTCTCAAGGAAATCACTATCTTAGAGCATATTGCCTATAACATTGGTCTAGGGCAATATCAAAGAGTGGATCAAGGACAGTGCCAAACTCTACTCGTCAAGTTATCTTGTTTCTGGTTTTATATTATATTACTATGATTGAAGTAAGTATGTGTAGGGACTCACACTCTTATGACCCAACTTCTACTTTATGACTCTGTTTAAAGCTTTCTAATATAATCTCTGATCTACTATTCATGCTTGGATTAGACCTTGACCAACTAGCAACACTATTTCCTGAACTCTTTATTTCAGTACTTTTGAGGCAACTTCTCTCTGTATATCATAGAGATTACCTGAACTGCCAACCACTGGGAGAAAAATTGCTTAGCTCATTTGGGGGAATTTAGTAGATGCACAATTTTTCATTTGTGATTGAGAAGAGGTTCACTTATAGCTAGAATGAAGCTGACAGTATTCCTATTGAATATACCTGTCATAGAGATCCTTTTTCCCTTTTTGTTTAGACAGAATTGACAAGGTATTTTTAGGTTAGTAAAATATCTGTTAGATTTTTGGAATTTCACATTTATGTTTGTTGCTGGTATAGAAATCCACCTTCTGATTGCTGATTTGATCTCTTATATGTTCTAGAAGAGTCTCTCTGATGGTCAATTTTCTTTAAATTTCAAATCAGTTCATTTAAATAGATGTTTTTCTTTTAAGAAATACAGTTCAAATTATCTTAAGTGCTGTGAAATTATTTGTTATCAGAGTGAAAATTAATGATTCTTAATCCTAAATTTGGCCTTTATCATCTTCTCCCCAAGTTGGATGTGTACTACCTGCCTTTCTCCCATCTACTGTCATCTCATGTATCCATAAAGAGAAGAATGTTTAGTGTGTGTCTATGTATATATTTATAAAATTTCTAAGAACAGATTATATATATAATAAATTGTGTCATTTCTTACTTTTAACACAAAAGAAAATCTTATCCCAAGAAATTTACTCCTCTGATACCAATGTCTGAAAAGCTCCTGCTCAATGTGTCATCAAAAATGAATTAAATTATAACTGCTTAATTACTACTTACAGTACATGGATCCATACTTTCTCACAGCCTCATTATTTGAAGATGTATGATTGTTAGGGCCCATAACTGGTGGACACTCATTTTAGAAATTCTTAATGTTTTAGAAGCAGAGCAGTTTATTTTGACTCATAATTTTGAGGTAAGGCAGTCCATCATAGTGGGAAACACACAGTGGCAGAAATGTGAGATAACTGGTCATAAAGCACCTGCAATAACGAAGCAGAGAGATGAATCTTCACAGCACATCCATGAACTGGTGTGGATGGAATTGTGGTTCTGTTACACCCACTATTTTTACTTGATGCCTCCTCAGCTCTAAATGTGTGTACCCTGATCAAACACTTAGTCCTGATTTGGAAGCAAGTGCTTATAATTCGTACCCTATCTCTAGTTGTGTCTGTCTTCATCTCTGTCTCTGTATCCTCTCTCTCTCTCTCTCTCTTTCTCTCTCTCTCTCTCTCTCTCTACCTCTCTCTCCCTGTCTCTCTCTCTTCAATTTTGGAGTTCAAATTGTTGCACCAAATTCAACCCCCCCCATCCCTGCCCCCGGACCTGCACACATTCTATGGGATCCCAGGGTCACAAGGTCCTAACTCGAATTGACAAAACCGACATAATAAAGTCTATTTGGTTTTTTGCATGGTTTATTATGTCCGGGAAAGGGCAACTTAGAAAGCTAGGAACTTCTGTAGGCTCATTTTCTAAATTTCGGCTAAGTTTAATATCCATGCCACCAATTCCCATGATCCACAGCCATACAAAATGGTGAGAGACCTGTACCTCATGGCTTTCCTGGCCTATATATCCTTAGCCCCTCCCCTTCATGCAGATTCCTTCTGCAGAACATGGTAAGTAGGTGTAGCTTGCCATCATAGTGGTTGGAGAAACTTCCAGGTTACAAAATCAAAAAATATTAGGAAAAGATGTTTATGTAAATTATCATTTTGTTAAATTAAAGGACACCATTAAGAGAGTGGTTCTCTGTCCTTGACTAAAACATGCCTGTATTTCCAGTAGATTTGAAAATTAGAGAAAGTCTTAATTTACATTTTAAGTAAAACATGATTTTAATACTATGCTATTTTACTTTTAAGAAATAAAGTTTTGCTTGGCAGAGCTACACACTATAATCCCAGAACATGGGACCCTGAAGGAGGTAGTTCTCTGTGAGTTCGAGACCAGCCTGGTCTACATAGTGAGTTCCAGGACAGCTGGGACTATAGGGAGATCTTGCCTCAAAACAAAACAAAACAAAAACCCAAAAACCCAGAAAAAAAGTTTTTTTTTAATACTTGATTTTTTGTGTATTTCATACAGAACATCTCAATCAGTCTTAATCATCTTTATACCCCAGTCCCCAATGACACCTTCCCATAACCCCTCCACAAACTGGTATTCATACATTCTGTCATTTGTGTTAAGGCCTATTGTGCCAAGTTTGATTCCTCAGATGTTCCTCAGTGCAGTCAGGAAGACCAGCTCTTACACACCTAGCAGTAATCAGTAGCCAATATTTCTTCAGCTAAGATATGGGTCTGCTTTCCATTTCTCCATTTCTATAATGGGTATTAGTCTTCTTAAGTTTGCATGGGACTTGTGCACACTGATGGCATTGCTGTAGATTCATGAGCAGGGTCCAGGGGGCTTGTAGGACTCTATTTCCCTATGGCTGTGGCAACCTCCCTAGCTCTTACAATCTTACCATTCCCTATTTCCCAATGGTTCCTGAGCCCTGAGTGGGTGAAGCTTAATATAGGGGTCTTGTCCTAAAAACAGTGGTCTGTTGACTCTTATTCTCTATACTTTGGACATTTGTGACTCTGTGTTCCTTGTCCTCTGTTACATGGGTAGATTCATTAACTAGAATTGATAGATTCTTTAGTGACTTCTTTACTCTTGTTCTATGTTCTGTGAACGTTAGGTGTAGATATTGCTTTGTAGATGTGTCACTTAGTCCTGGACAATTCATAAACAATGTCTATGTGTGATCATTCTGATACTCTGTAATAGTCTCTGTCTGGTGCAAAAGAAGCTTCTTTTATGAGTCGTGACTGGGTTATTTGTCTACAAATTTAAGGATACATATTTTGCACATAATAAGAAATCATATTTGTCTAGAGATGTGACAGTCTTGAGGTTTTTTCTAAGAGATATTACCTCTCCATACATGTGCATTTGGTTATGTTTACAGTACCACACTTGAGTTTCCTCCAATTGGGTGTGTTTTGGTCCAATTGCGAAGCTGTTGATTGCCCCCAAGATAAAAGTGCCAGTACTGTACTAATGTCTTATGATGTGCTGGTCATTGATGTGGTTATTTGGTCTTGAAGCTGGAGTTGGACAATTAATTAATGTTTTCTCTTCACACCTTCATAGTTCTTTCCAAAGCTATGAGAGCTAGACCTCAGGGGAAGTGACGTCCAAGTAAATTCCAGGTCCACTGCTGTAAATCCTGTGACCAAAGTATGTTCTGTCTTCAGCAGTAGGATCTTACCTTCAAGCTCTGTGAGGCAATCAAGGGCTATGGCAATAGATGTGTAATTTTAAGGGTCTCTTGAACCACCCTAGCCAACAACTCAAAGAAAGGTTTCTCTTGTCTGGCACTGTTTCCTGTTATGTTGCATTTAGTTTTATACTTGGATTCATGTAGAGATTATAGTATGTGTAATTTGACATTAAGTTATTGGACTAATATGATTAGATATGTTTTTTTTAAACTAGTTACACATTATTTGTCTCTCTTCTCTGTCTCCCTATCTAAATTTTCCACCATCTCCGCCACTTTCAAAATGTCCCCATTTTCCTCTATTCTCCTTTTAATGCCAGTCTCCTATGGTCCCACCTCCCTTGTTCTCCTTCTTTCCTTTTATCCTCAAGGTTTCCTTATATAGCATTCCCTCCCCCCTCACATTTAAATACCCCCATTTTTTATCTATTTCTCCCTTTGTAACACATGCCTCCCACTGTTTTTCTCTGTTAGGTTCTTTCTTTCCATTTACTTCTCTGGTTCCTTTTCATTATCCTGGTTCATGCAGTTATATCTGGATACAAATTCACATATAAGGATTTGGTGCTAGGAGCCACATATGAGAGAGAATATATATCATTTCTTTACTGAGTCTGTGTTACATCACTTAGTATAACAGTTTCTAGTTCTGTCCATTTACCTGCAAATTTCATGGTTTCATCTTTCTTTACCACTGAGTAGAACTTCATTGTGTAAATGCACTATATTTTTATTAATAACTCATCAGCTGAGGAACACTTAGGTTGCTTCAATCTCTTACATATTGTTAAAAGAGCAGCAACAAACATGGTTGCAAAAAGGATGAGTCTATTTATGCATGTCATTCTGTTTTTGCAATAGGATGAGTTCTTTGATTATATGCCAAGGGTCAAATTGTAGATTTAGTTTTAATATTTCAAAAGTTCTCCAAACTGCTTCTGATAGGGGTTGCAGGAGTATGCAATGCCACCAATAGTGGAATAGTGTGCCCCTTTTCCCACATTCTCTCCAGCAATTGGTATACCAAGAATGCAAAAAGAATTAAAATGATGGGAACCAATACACATCTTTCAATAATAACTTCAAATATGAGTGGACTGACTCCTCCACAAAAAGGCACAGGCTAGTTGATTGGACTTAAAAATAAAATCCATCTTTTTTTATTTTTCTTTGTCTGTACTAAACCCATATCATCTTCAAGCATAGGCACTCCCTTAGGTTAAAGGATGGAAAAACATATTCCAAGCAAATGGAAAATACACAAAAGAGACTTAAAAATAAAACTAATCAGAAGTGATAAAGAGGGCCACTTCATTGCAGTCAAAGGAACAATTGACTAAAATGATATGACAATCATGAACATATATGCACCAAACTCTGGTACACCCAAGTTTATTAAAACAATACTAAAGGACTTTAAGAAACAAATGAACCCCAACTCACTACTAGTAGGGGACTTCAATACTCCATTGTCTCCATTAGACAGGTCCACCAGACAAAGAGTAAACAGAGTGACATCTGAAATAAATGATACCATATATCAAATGGACCTACAGTCATCACCAAATATTCTACTCAAACACCAAAGAATATACTTTCTATTCAGCATCCTATGGAACTTTTTCCAAACCAGCCACATACTGGAGCACTAAACAAGTCTCAACAAATACAAAACAAAACAACAAAAATTGAAATAATTCCATGAATAATACCAGATCACAATGCAATAAAACTTAAAATGATCACTAAAAGAAACACTAAGAAATATATGAACACATAGAGATTAAACAACACACTCCTAAGTGATGAATGGATGAAAGGAGAAATTAAAAAAGAAATAAAAGGGGCTGGACAGATGGCTCAGTCATTAAAAGCACTGACTGTTCTTGCAGAGGACCTGCGTTCAATTCCCAGCACCAACGTGGTGGCTAACAACCATCCATAGCTCCAGTTCCAGGGAAATCTGATGCCTTCTTCTGACCTCCTCAGGCATTGAACAACATGGGTGTGCCTAGGCACATGCGGGCAATACACTCATACACATAAAAAAGTAAGAAAGAAAGAAAGAAAGAAAGAAAGAAAGAAAGAAAGAAAGAAAGAAAGAAAGAAAGAAAGAAAGAGAAAGAAAAGAAAAGAAAGAAGGAAAGAAGAAATAAAGATAAAGAAAGAATTCCTGGAACTAAACAAAAAGGACAGTACTACACAACAAAACCTCAAAACCAATTTAAATCAGTCCTAAGAGGGTGGCTAATAGCTAAAATTGCCTACATTAAAAAAATCAGAAACAGCACAAATAAATGACAACATTGTAACTCAAGACTCTTGAAAGGCAACAACAAATGAAACCCAAACCCAGGAGACAGTAAGAGATAATAAAAACAAGAGTAAAATTTATGAAATAGAAACAAAGAAAACAATACAAAGAATCAACACATCCAAGAGCTGGATCATTGAAAAGATAAAGATAAACAAGATATACAGACCCTTAGCCCTGTTAACAGAAAGAAAGAGCATCTTCAAATCAACAAAATCAGAGATGAAAGGGGAAACATCACAACAAACAACAAAAAGATTCAGGACATTATAAGAGAATACTTCAAAACCCCATATGTTATTATATTTGATAAACTAAAAGAAATGTATCTGTATCTAAAACCATGGAATTACCAAAGCAAAATCAAGAAGAGATCAACAGCTTAAGCAGCCCTATAATCCATAAAGAAATTAAAGCAGTAATAAAAAACCTCCTGACTAAAAATGCCCAGACAAGGATGGATTCACAGCAGAATTCTACCAGACATTTAAAACCGATCTATAGCCAATATTGCTTAAATTATTCAAAAAGATAGAAACATAGGAAGAACTCTTTGTGAGTTCTTCTATGAGAGTCCTTCTATGAAACCAGCATCACTCAAATACCAAAACTTGGCAAAGACACAAACAAAAAATTAAACTACAGACCCATATCCTTAATGAACATAGTTGCAAAAATTCTCAATAAAATACTTGCAAACCATACAAAAACACATCAAAAGTATGATCCATCATGATCAAGTTGGCTTTCTTCTAAAGATGCAGGGATGATTCAATATATGCGTCACTAAATGTCATTAATCATATAAATTGACTCAAAGACAAAAAATATCACCTCAATAGAGCACAGAAGGCCTTTGTCAAAATTCAGTGCATTTATGATGAAAGACTTAGAGGGAATTGGACTGGAGGGAACATATCTCAACATAATTAAAACTATATACAACAAAACCACAGCCAACATCATTCTAAATGGAGGAAAAGTGAAAGCATTCCCATTAAAATTAGGGACCAGATAAGTCTGTCCACTATCCCCACTCCTTTTTAATATAGTGCTTGAACCTCTTGCCAGAGCAATAATATAAGAGAAGAAAATTATCAGAGTATTAATTGGAAAAGAGATAAAATTATCCCTTTCTGCAGATGATATGAGCTTATACATAGGAGATGACAAAAATTCCATCAGAAAACTCCTAGAAATGGTGACACATTGAGTAAAGTGGCAGATTATAGAATTAATATACAAAAAACCATACATAACCTTTATAAAGACCAATAATAAGCTACTGGAGAGAGAGAACATTTAAACCTTTCCATTCACAATAGCCTCCAAATATATTCAGAATAAACCTGAATAAAGACAGTAAAGATGTCTACAAAGAAAATTTTAAATCTTTAAAGAAAGTGATTGACAAAGACCCCAGAAGATAGAAGGACCTCCCATGCTCATGAATTGAAACAATTAATATTTTGAAAATGATCATCCTACCAAAAGCCATTTGTAGAAACAATGCAATGCAAATCAAAATTCTGATGACATTCTTCATAGAATTTAGAAATGAAAATCCTAAAATTCATATGGACACAAAAGATCCAGGAGAGCCAAAGCAACCCTGATCACTAGAGCAGTGCTGCAGGGATCACTATCCCAGATTTCAAACTATATTACAGAGCTATAGTCATAAAAACAATATGGTACTGGCACAAAAATAGACCTGTAGATCAATGGAACATAATTGAAGATCAAAACATGAGTACATGCAATTTCAGTGCCCTGATATTTGACAAAGGGGCTAAGAACATTCACTGGAGGAAAGAAAGCTTTCTTATGAAAGTTTCTGTAAGTAATAACTTATAAGTCACAATGGCAAGTCACAATCATGGTTTAGTTATTATGAGGTTGGCATCAGCAATAAAAAGGAAATATGTCATGAGATATAGAAGATTAGAAAATGCAATATTCAATAAATACATCTGATATTATCAAGTACCACACATCACAAAATTCTCATGTGAATGACACATTTGTAATTAATTACTTATGTTTATTTTTTTGTTAATACACATATGCCACAGCAGTGTACATTAGCAGTTAGGTGTGCAATAGTAAGAAACTCTTCATATATTTATAGAACTTAATTAATCCATGTTCCATATAGGATTCTGCTCCATATAAAATTATGAATTTATGGTCCTAATTATACAAGGAAATAGCCAAAAATAGTGTTTTCTTACAAATCAAATTCATAGTAAAAGGTTGATGAATATTGATATGCAATTTACAAAACCATCATGTCACCAACATGAGAATGAATCAATAAGCATCACAAGCCTTTTTACTCACTGAAGAATCCATGAAAAAACTAGAGACAATTCTCCATCTCCTGGGAAATGTATTTAAATCATTGAAATGTTATTATAGTTCTAAAATGTGTAAGAATTAGCAACAGCGTTATTTGGATTCAAACACTATTAAAACCACCATGATCATGGGCTAGAAACTTGTGCTACAGTTTAAATTAAAATTAACCTGGCAGCTATTTAGTTGCCAATGACAATAACGATTTTGGGTGTATTTATTTTCATTAGCTATGTTTCAACATTCATCCCTACAACAGAATTTCAACATATTTCCCAGCCCAGACAGTTTTCTTTTCTTCTAATTTTCTACCATTAAAAAAGATGATAAAGAATGAAAAGTTTCCATATTTACCTGTCCAGTTTGATCAAATGCTGATTTTGGTGGGCACTTTGTTTAACCTGATGTTTTTGCAGCCTTACTTGGCAGGTAGACATATCAGTTGAATAGATCCATCTGTTGTCCCAGCAATTAGTTGGCTTCGATCTAGATAAACCAGGCGTATATCCAGCATTGAGAAAATTCTTCTGTGGGAGGCCTGATTATGAAAGTAAGATTTGACTTCCAGAAGAATTGCTGATGGAATCCAGGCCATATACCTGTGCATCCATTCATAACATTTTGTTTTTCTCTGAGAGGTTTATTCAAAATATTAATTGAAAAAGTCCATTCATCAGAATAAAATTGGCTTCAGATTCACTTTGAACCAATTCCTAGTGTTTTAAAACACACAAATCAATTATTGCTAGATTTATTTAAGGGCAGTGCTAAAGTTGAACCCACTTTATTTGCATAGAGTGAACTTAGAAGATTATTTTGAAACAACACAATTCAGCAAAAACTTAAATACAAGGTTGTATTAAAAAAATCTCTATTTAAGATGTAAGAAAGTCAAAAGGAAAAAAATACATATTTTTCTTTTACCATAAAATGGTCTCTTAATTAGAATAGTATTAAAATTTTGTTTTTAAAATATAAATAAAAAGTTACTATTTCTTACTAGAAAATATCTTTAATTATATACATTAACTGCATCTTAATAAATCCATCTATTCACTCAACAAATGCATATCAAGAACTTACTGCGCTGGGATTCAGGGTTTAGGTATTAAAATAGTAATGGAATGTTAAAGTGCGGTTAACAGGTTCAGAAAGATGTCTCAGTGGATTACAGCACTTAATGCCAAGTCTGACAACCTGAGTTCAAATCAAGGACCCACTAAGTGGAAGGAGTGAACCAGTTCTTGCAAACTGCCCAGCAACATCCACAGGAGTACTCTGGCGTCTGGGTGCACTTACTTTCCACTAAAAAAAAAAAAAAAAAAAAAGTTAATCTAAATACTTTCCTTTATAAATGTGTTGAACAAACAATTCTTTTGGTGAATTTAATTCTAGGGTTGATAAAAACTTTTAAAGAAGAGTAATTAAATGAATCAAAGCATATTATACATGAAAGATATAATGAATAGACAAACAACAAATACCACAGGAGTTTATAGTGTGTGTTATACATTTTAAAATTATTTATACTTAATTTACTTCAACTGAAAAGTATAAATACAAAACTTTCACATATGAATGAATCATTATCATACAATATTTACATCAGGGAAATTTCAGGTATCCTTGTTTCTTCAAACAAGTTTTTGTGCTAGGAAAACTCAAACTTCTTTCTTTGCGTTCTTTCTCAAGTGTAGAGTATATTATTTTTCTAGCTAGTCACTCTGTGTACATCAGAACATCAGAACCAGAACTCAGAATTTGAAGTTATTTAAATACCAACATACTGCCCACTAGTCAACCTTAATTTCGGGAGTTTCTGGGGAACAGGTGCTTTAATTTCCATGAGTTCAACTTGTTTCAGATTCCATAAATGTATTTCATCATGTGGTACTTGCATTTCCATGTCTGGCTTATTTTACTTTGAAAAATGATCTCCAGTTCCAGCAACTGGTCACAAATAGCAGGATTTTGTTTTTTCTTAATGCTCATTCACTCAAAATGAACATTGAATTTCTTCTTTTTGAGAAATGCCTATTTAGGTATATTGTCTGATTTTTAGATTATTTTTATTTTTACTATTGATTTTTCTGAGTACTCTCTCCATATATATGGATAAATATATATCCATAAGCTATACATAATAATATATAGCCTTAGTGATATATATATATATATACATATATATATTATTGGTCAGATGTATACATACATTTCTAGTATTTTCTTTAATTCCATAGTTTCTTTTTTCAATGTGTTAGTAGTTTCCTTTCCATGTAGAGGTGTTGGCGGTATTTTACTTTAAAGTAACCTCATTTATCTGTGTTTAGTTCTGTTACTTGTTCTTTTGGAGTCCCATATCGAACAAATCTACAAACATTCCAATGATTTGATAATTTTTTCTATGTTTTATTTAGAATTTTCATTTCTTGGGTACCTTGCTTACACATCTTTCATCAAGATGGCATCAATTTTTTCAATCCATGTTTTTGACACCTTCATTGAAAATAAGTTGGCTGTGTGACTTTTCTTACAAGCTCTTTTTCCATTCTACTGTTCCATTTTTCCGTGCTTATTTTAATAACCAGTTTTAATTTCTATAGCATTTTAATATCTTTTGAATTAGGTAATATAAGTACTTCTGCTTCATTCATTTTGCCCAAGACAGCTTTGATTGTTTGGGATGCTTGTGTGACTCTGTAGAAATCTGAGGATTGGTTTTGTTTCTTGGTTAAGAACCAAATTAGTGCTTTGATAATAATTTAATCGAGGTTCTCAGTGTGGGCATATAAATAATATTGATTATTCTAATATCAGAAAATAATATGGCTTTTAATTTTTTCCTTTGTCCCCATCATCTTCAACATTTTTGAATGTGTCACAATTTTTATTGTAGAGAACTTTTATTTATTTGTGAAAATTATTCACATGTGTGTACATTTTTGTTAAAATGGATTACTTTAGTCACTATTTCTGAAGCATTATTTGTTTTAAAAACTAATAATATGACTTCATCTTTCCCATTTTTACTGTTCCTTCTTTCTTTCTCTAGTTGATTGTTATAGTTTTGAATTTGGAATTGTGTTGAATAAAGGTCAGGTGAAGTTGGCATTCTTGTTTTGATCCAAATACTGGAGAAAAAACATTTGACATTACAGTATTCAGCACAATACTAGTTGTTGCTTTATTAAAATGAAATTTGCTATTTTTCAGTATACCTTTATTGAGTTTATGTCCATTTCATACACTAAGACTTAATCACATTTAAAGCCCCTCGTCCACCCTCCTTATAGACCCCTTATGAGATTTCATATATTCTGACATACATACAAAGGCCTATCAAGTCAGCTTTTGTACCCAGATGTCCCTAGGTGCAAGTTCATTTATTGAAGTCTTGTCAGCCTATCTGGAGTCATTCCATTAAAGAATATCAACTCTCTGCCCCCCAGCAGTATTCAGATGCCAAGAGTTCCTTGGCTAAGACTAGGGCCTGCTGACCATTGCCTCACAAATGACCAGGGTGTAGAGAATAAGAGCCTGCAGAGTGCATGCTCTTGAAGAAGATTCCTATATTAAACATCCATGGCCCAGTGACCATTGCAGAAGAGGGGACAGAAAGATTGCAAGAGTCAGGGTTGGTACCTGAACATAGGAATCAATCTTCTAGGCCTCTGGGAACTTGCTCATATTAACTTGCAGCAATGGGTGACAGAATGCACAAGATCCATGCAGACGCAGTCAAAGACATTTACTATTTTTAAGGACATTCATTGTATACCTTATTTGTAAAGTGATTTATCATGAGCAAATTTTGAATTTTTAATGCTTTTTATATGCATCCATTGAAAAGTATCTTTAGTTTAATTTCTTCAATTTGGTGATTTGGTTTATTATTTATTTGATTTGTCTTTATTGAACCATCCTTATTTCATTATAATGAATCTCATTTGTTCATGAAAATTGTCAATTTAACATATAATATTTTTGCTGGTGTTTTGCACAGGATTTTTGAATCTATGTTCATCAAGGCTCTTGGCCTATATCTTTCTTCATAATTTTGTTATACATTTATGGGTGCTCAAATTTCAAATATAGTAGACAGAGTTATAGCTAAGACTTGCTCAGGTAGCTATTTCAAAGGTAGATATTTTTTAAAAATCATAAAATACGTTCATATTTTTCAATATGGAGAATTCTAGGACTAAGTGCAAATAAGAAGGTTCTATGTTTAAATCACTTGAATACGATCCTACAAGAAGAAAAAAGTATTAAATATTCTGCAAAATGCAATAATACTAAAATAATGAGAAATACCAAGTAAGAGAGTCAGTTACACATTCTATTTATGTATTGAGGAAAACTGGAATATTTTCATATAAGGAAATTACATTATGATATTTGAAAATTAATATCACAATTGTTTTAATAGCTATGTAACATTTAATTCAGTACAGCATTCTTGACATTTTATCATCATTAGAACTTTTAAAAGACGGTCAAATCATGATTCTATTTCACTAGTTGACAAGAAATGACTATTGAGTGGGAAGTGGTGATGCATGTCTTAATCCAGCACTTGGAGGCAGATATCTATGAGAATGAGGCCAGCTTGATCAACAGAGAGAGTTCCAGAACAGGTAAGGAATCCATCTTGGAAAAGATATGATTATGTTACAATGAATCACATTAAAAACAATCTGAGTATGTATTTCTAGATATGTGCATGCTTCTTGATATTAAAAGAACAATATGGGGGCATTCCAATCCTCAGGCCTCTTGGGGTAAGTCTATAGAACAGCTGCGCCTTGACTCCCCAAGCCACATTCACCCTTCCATCTCCCCCGCTGTTCGCTAAACCTAGTGTGGGACTTGCGCCACTCCTAGTCTTGGGGCCCCAGACAACTGGGGAACCAATATTGCTTCCTGATCCTTCTCACCCAGACCAACTTAGTGCCTTTCTTGGGCCCCAGGAGTACCGCTTCTGGTCCTAGCCCCGCCCTCACCTAACTCTGCATCCCTGGACCTGCACCACTGGCTAACTCTCCTAGCCTGCACCCCTATCCTCAGGCCTCTTGGGGTAAGTCTATAGCGCAGCTCTCCGCGCCTCAACTCCCCAAGGCACATTCACCCTTCCATCTCCCTCGCTGTTCTCTATTCCTAGTTTGGGACCTGTGCCATCCCTAGTCATGGAGCCCCAGACACCGGGAGAACCAATACTGCTTCCTGACCCTTCTCACCGGGACCAACTTAGTGCCTTTCTTGGCCCCCAGGAGCACCGCTTCTGGACCTGGCCCCGCCCTCACCTCCTTCTACTTCCCTGGTCCTGCAACACCCGCCAGCCTCTTGCTGGGGCCGACAGCCTCTTTCTGGGGCTCCGAGGCTTACCTTTCCTCTCCCTGATCCTTTGCATCCCTGCATGGTGCGGCCACTGCCAGGGTCTCAGGTCAGTCCAACACCCAAGTTCCTGAGGCCAAAATCATTCTTAGAAGATTCCAGACCTAAGGAGAAAGTCTGAAAACTTCTGACCCACATTGGAATTGGGCCACCGCAGAACTCCTGAAAACAAAATCAATCTGGCCA
>NW_008338715.1:2377598-2378092 GCF_000622305.1 Nannospalax galili | reverse complement strand
GAAATATTGAAGACTACTCAGGCTGAAATGAAGAAGGATGTGAAACACTCGGTAAGCCAATTAGAAACGACAGGAGAAAGGCTCACCAATAGGATGAATGAAATGGAAAACACAGTATCAAGACTGGAAGATAAAGTGGACGAACTGGACCACTCAAGCAAAGACTATGAAAAATTTAAGAAATCTCAAGAAAGGAATATGCAGGAATTGGGTGATACCATAAAAAGACCAAACCTGTGAATCATAGGCATACAGGAAGGAGAAGAATCCCAAGACAATGGCATGGACCAGATCTTCAACAGAATTGTGGAAGAAAATTTCCCAAACTTAAAGAAGGACATGCCCATACAAATACAAGAAGCATACAGAACACCAAACAGACAGGACCAGTACAGAAACACTTCACGACACATCATAGTTAAAACACTACACGCACAAAACAAAGAGAAAATTCTGAAAGCTGCAAAAGAGAAACAACAAGTCACATATAAAGG
>NW_008338715.1:2376004-2376621 GCF_000622305.1 Nannospalax galili | reverse complement strand
ATACTTTCTACTCAGCACTCCATGGAACTTTCTCCAAAATCGACCATATACAGGGGCACCAAACAAAGGTCAGCAAATACAAAAATATTGAAATAATTCCATGTGTTCTATCAGACCACAATGCAATAAAACTTACAATCAACACCCGAAGAAGCCAAAATCACCACACGAACACATGGAGATTAAACAACACACTCCTGAAAGATGAATGGGTCAAAAGAGAAATTAAGAAAGAAATAAAAGTATTCCTGGAATTAAATGAAAAGGACAATACAACACAACAAAACCTCTGGGACACGCTGAAAGCCGTTCTTAGAGGGAAGTTTATAGCTCTAAGTGCCTACATCAAAAAATTGGAAAGAACACAAATAAATGACTTAACACTGCAACTCAACACATGTGAAAAGCAACCTCAAACAAAACCCAAACCTGCAGACAAGAAGAAATAATAAAAATCAAGGCAGAAATCAATGAAATTGAATCAAAGAAAACAATACAAAGAATCAGCAATTCCAAGAGCTGGTTCTTTGAAAAGATAAAGAAGGTTGACAGACCATAGCCCAATTAACCAAAAGAAAGAAAGAGCACCTCCAAATCAACAAAATCAGAGATGAAAG
>NW_008338715.1:2358663-2372627 GCF_000622305.1 Nannospalax galili | reverse complement strand
GCATACATATATATATAGCTAAAAGTTACTTGACAAACAGCAAAGCCAGACAGGCGATACCTTCAGTTGAGTTGTTGGCCAGGATGGATAAAGGCTCTTCCAGAAAGTAACCCAACATACTACTGGAAACATGAACAGCAGACCCCAATTCTATCCAAAGGAATATTGACAATGGATTACCATAGATGAGGAACAGCTGATCCTCCTGGAACAGGGACCTCTGGCTGACTAGATTTACCAGAAGGGCAGATAGGGGGGAATGGATGGGGGTGCTGACAGCCCAGTGGACAGTGGCAGTGTTAGCAGAGTATTGAGGCTCTAGTGGGAGAGGAAGGCTGTCTACCTGACGAGTTTGTATTCATGTTCAGATGCCGAGGAGCTCAGAAGGTGGGCGACTGTGACCAGTGATAGTCATGTATATAGAGATAGAAATGCATGTGAAAAAGTCTCAATGTCAATAGCCTTGGAATGAACTTTTCTGTATGAATAAAAAAAAAACAAGTATCTTTTTGAAGTCCCTCAAATTAAGGTAAAGAATAAGAACAAATCATTCTGGAAGAATGCAATGGAAAATAGCTTTAGATACTTAAGTGACAATTGAATTTATTCTTATAATTGTTTTAATAGCTTTTGTATAATCTTCATCGCTATTATGAGATATAAAATGTATTTATCAAATCTGTAATCATTATGCCAAAAAATCTAAAAAAAAAATAAACAAAATTTTAAAAAAAAGAACAATATGGATAGAATAGTTATTAAATTTCATTCTGGGAGGAGCAAGCAGCTTCCATCCCCATCCTCCCACCATCCTTATAAGAAACCGCGGTCTAATTTTTCCAAATTGAAGTTTAGAAAACTAAAGAGTTTGTTGGATTTACCTATTAAACAATGGGTGAGGGTTTACTCACAGGGGTGTTGGTGTTTCCTACTTAGGGCCACACTGGATATTAAGATATATTGTATGAAATCCACAAAAATTTAAAGTATTTTTAAAGGAATAAAAATAAATAAAAATAATAAAAAATTAAAGACTGTGAAAGACATCAACTATCATGGAAAGTAGGTATGCCGATTATCTATGAACAAATGTGCTTCAATGTTGTAACAAATTATAACTCTAGCCACCCTGGTCTAGAGTGAGACTCTTTCTCAAAAAGCAGGAAAAAAAGTTATTTAGTAATGGGTAAATTTTCCTTTTTTTTCTCCTCCTATAGTCTTTATTTAAATAATATTTTATCATTTTAAGAAATAAATTTTACTTTGTTATTTTTCATTATTTACAGATTCAAATGAACACATAATTTTAAGCAGTAAAATATTTGTCTTTGTGTAACTCATTTCTATCTTGTTATTCCATTGTGAATGAAGGATTGCTATTATATTTCTTAGGCAGTGTTTAATTACTTTGCAAGACTACACCTGTCCCAGTGCCTTAGTTACAACTCTGATTTCATCATCTACAATTCTCTCTTAACCACTCTGTCCAGTCAGTCCTAACTAACCTGGTTCCTTATTATTTGAAAATACAATGCACACTCCAACTCAAAGCTTTTGTATGAACTGTCCTCTTTACTTTGAGTTCTCTTCATGGCAGTCACAACGCTGTCTTCTTCGCTTTCTCGCGTTGGTGGAAGAACTGTTTGAATGAGGTAGGATCAGCAGCTTATTCCTAAATACAGTATACTGAATGCAATAACAATCTCACTGCCTTATAATCTGTGTATATTTTCTTTTCACAGCATTTGCAATCTTCTAAATTATTGTAAAATTTACTTATGGTATAATTACTCTTTTTCAATCTAAAGCTAAGCTTTATCTTCCTGGAGAGCAGAGTAATGGTGCTCTAGCATGCACGCTACTGTACTTAAGCATAAACAATGTTTCTACATCATAGGAGATGATCAGTAAAAATGAGCTGAATGAATCAAATCCTTATCTTATTTCATGTTTGCCAGAAAGCAATCACCTCGGGTTATTCTTTTGTTGCTGACATATTTTTTCTATAATTTTGTAGTTAAGAGAAGAATTTACAATATGTTTATGAAGTGTTGAGACAAAACTTTTTAAAGCAGATTTTAACATAATTAAGGAACATCCATCACCCAGTTACACTTCATGTGTTTTTTTTTTTTTTTTTGTGGGAAACTGTCTATTTTTCACCTGGAGACTTGTATGTAATGGCAATCAGCATTAATTCCCAAGTTATCAAGGATGTGTGTATTTGTCTTGAGTAACCAAGTCACAATAGATAAGTCATAGCTAGCAGTAGACCAAAATCATGCCAAAGGATGTGATACTTCAAGAAAAGATTGCAAAAGGGAGAAATTTCACCAACACTGTCTCTATTTGGAGAAAGCGTCTCACTATGTAGCCCTTTCTGGCCTAGAACTCCTTCTGTAGACGATCCCAGGCTTGTCCATATCTCACAGAAATCCATCTGTTTCTGCTAGATTTAAGGCAGCACCATCACACCCTGCTAGGTCTATGTTTCTTAACTTCAAATTTTCAGACCCTGATTTTCATGTTTATGGATCTCCAAATCTGATACACTACATGTGAATTCTTTAATTTAGTCTGTATAAAGGTGTTCTAGCCCTTCCCCTTCCTTCTAAACTGTAACAACTATTTATGCCCATGATCTCAATTCTAGTTTTTATCCAATTATTTTCTATACAAAGAGCAACATCTCTACTGGAAAATAAAATTTATGTGTGCAACCAGGCAACTATTTTATTAATCAAACAGTGCAGTACTGACTATGTTCTGAAATAAGCCTTTAAAACATCCTTGGTGTCTTTATCCTATTCAGAAAAGATAATGCTTTAACCATGTTCCTTTGTACTTGATTTACATCCTATTACTACTCCAGCCATACAAAGGACTCTCCAACCTTATGTTTCATGGAGAAAATACATCCTTTTAATTTGTGGCAAGGAATCAATAACTAAATACATTTACACCCCAAATTCCTTTTAGTTTTGTGTCATAAGAGCTGTGTGTTCTAATGAAAGACTAAGTGCCAAGGAAGGGATCAGCCTAGGTTCCAGCCTGATCATCAAAAGTCACATTTATGAATTTACTTTCTTCTCTGAATCATTCTTCAACAATGTATATTCATCAAAATTTATTTAATTTCTAGACCCAACTCCTGGAACAGGGAAACTACATAATGTTTCCCATGACTGTGAAGCATATTACCTGGCTTGGTGAGTCAAAAAATGTTCAAATAATCACTCTTCAAATAAACAACTGTAAAATGAAGATTGCTGTGAAAGAAACTTTGTTTATGATATATTTTAATAAAATAGGGACTTTCAGAAGCTTTCTTACAGAAGCATCTTTTCCTCTGATGATAAATAAATTTTTGAACTGTTAAGGAAAAATATCTTGAGGAAGTATGACAAATGAGAATAAAAGTAATAATTAAATAAATTAAATATTTTTTGCACAGAATGCTACAACTGGTTATATTTCAGAGAATAAAAGAGACTGTAGAGTGTGTGTCCATGGATAGGACTCCTATATCAAACTTCTCCCACCCACGACTCAGGGACCATTGTGGAAGAGAGGGAAGAAATATTTTAAGAACCAGAGTTGGTCTATGAACATAGGAAAACAGAGGTTTTCTGACCACTTGACCATTTGCTCGTGTGAACTTGTGGCAAAGGTGACATCAAGTACAAGACCCATTCCAAATCAATCAGACAAAGGCCAAGAGTGTAGCTAGGGAAATTGGCAGTGCTCTGGTCATATCCTGGGAACTACTGGTGACTGATTACTGATCTAGAATATATATACACACAAAAAAAAAACAAAAAAATGATTTGCATTTGAGGAGAAAGCATAAAAATTTACTTCATGATAATGAGTAGAGGTGATAAACATGACCATTGAAATCCACCTGATGACTTTATATATTTGTACTCAGGTGCCAACGATCCCAGTGTAACATACAATGACTAGTAATAATCAGATACATAGAGATTAGAGACACATGTGAAAACATCTAAGTGTTAGTAGAATTAAAAATGAGTCTTTGGGTAGGAAACAGCATATTTTAAAATGAAATGGAGATCATTTATGAAGGTTAAAAATTCATTAAATTCTATGTCATATAGGGTTTATGTTGAGTTCAATATTGTATAACTGTATTGAGTCAACTGTGAACCTAAAAATTTACAGCCACTTTTGAAAGAGATGTATCATTGCTCTGGAAATTGTTATTGAATATGTTAAAACTGTAATGAAATGCTTCTTCTAATCATGTGGCTATTAAATAAATATCAATCAATAAATAAAATGTACTTACTTGGAAAAAATAAAATAAAACAAAATAAATAAAAATTTAAAAAACAATAAAAACAAAAACATAAACAAAAAACAGCATAAAGACATTTGTCTAGAGAAATTCAGAATCCATTCCCACAAGTCATGGCTTTGGGGTGTCATTGATAAATCTGTAAAGAAAGGTCAAGTAGGTACCTGAGTAGTAAACAGAGTGCTTAAAAAAGAAGCATGATTGGACATTAACCTTTTGCGGTTATTAAAGCAGTAAGTCTGCCAGGGTCATTACAGCCCACATCATCATATTACTCATTTTTCTTCAGCTGGGACAGTTTTCCTACTAATGAATTATTATAAATTTTATTATCTAGGAGCTCACATCTGTGCTTCCTTCATGGAGTAGGTCTGCTTTAATCATGGGAATTTATGCAGTGCCACACAGAGAACCCACAAGTGTTCATGATAATTAGTTGGATAAAATTAAGTTGAAACAACGTTGCTCACTTTTATTCCCCTATTTAAAAAATATTCATAATTTGGCAAGAGTTCACTTTATAAAACTCTCTCAATAAAGTGCATTCATCATAGTCTAAGTATCATAAACCATTGCACAAGTGATACCACATCTAGTTGCACAACTCTGCTGCCATGAACACATACTTGAAACTCAGTTCAAACTTCTTGCCTCTTGGAGGATCTTTTGTGTTGGTAAGTAAAGAGAATATATCCAAAGTAATGTCTATGTCATTTTGACAAGTCTCTATCCTTTGTAAATTATCGTAACAGCCAGTGTTCTACTGAATAATGCACTGAAATGTCATGTGTTTTGAAGAAATTGATATTCATATTTTTGATACAATGGTTAGTACATGTTTTTTGGAGAGTGATATATTATAGTATAAATGTGAATTCTCTTGACCCAGGTTTTCTACTTCTCTATATTTATTTTAGAAAATTATATCTATATCTTTACAGAGTATTTGAAAATTTTCCCTGCAGCATTTCTCTTGAAAGTTACTCCTAAAAGATAGGATGAACCTATCTTAGTAGTGGATCTCTAAGCACCCAAGAGGCCACGGAAGGAAGATGACAAGTTCAGTGTCAATCTGGCCTGAATAACATATTCCAGGACAGCCAGAATTACATTTCAAAACCATTTCAATGAATAAATAATATAATATAAATAAATAAACTAGAGGTAATAATGTTATGACATTAATATCTATTGTGTATTACTAGTCCTTATCTCATACAGGATTAAATTTGATTTTCCAAAGACCACTTATCTTGAAATAGTGACATTTACACAGGTGGGGAGAGATCAATATGAATGCATGTGTACAGCTGAAGGCTATATAACAAAAATTACAGTGTCAGATAAAAGAAGTCTCCCTTTGAGCTTCTGGTCAGGCTAGTCCAAGAAACTCCCCAAGTAGCACAGGCTATTACTATAGCATGTTATTCCCTCCTAGAAATTGAAGGTAAGACCCTATCGCTGAAAGCAAGACATTCTTTGGACACAGTATTCGAAACAATCAAGTTGGATCTGACCTGGAAGCCTCCTCCCTGAAGATCAGCTTCCATACTGTTAGACGATATCATGAAAATTGTCAAATTGACAAGGGAGTACCAAACAACAATTTCATCTAGCTCAAAATTCTGTGAACCACAATGACCTAGCCCGGCAAATAATCACTTGTGGTGCAGAAGTGGTGCTTTTATCTTGTATTTAATTAACAGCTGTCTAATTGGACTTGAGACCTGATCAAAGGGAGGCAACTGATAAAGGTAATGTAAACATAGCAAATATACATAGATGGAGATGGCATAGATTTTAGAGAAAAACTTACTTTGATCACATCCTATACCAAGATAATTTTTCCATATGTACCATATTTTATAATAAAAGTATTTGAAAATTTAAACACATAGTGACTATAAATAAATACACAAATTTTCCCTAGGTTTGTTATTCTATTTAATTCACTGGGAATTTCAAAAATGTGTGTATCATTTTAAAATGTCAGTAGTAACACAATCTAATTGGGTAAATAAAGCTCCTATCCTATTCTGTTACAGATGCAAAAGTCATAAATAATATCTGTTTCACAAATTACTTTTAAGGCTTTACTTGTATTCTATATAAATAATGATCTTCAGGAGACTCTGAATGTGTCCATGGGGATGCTTCTTGAAAGTTTAATTGAAGGTGAATGCTATACCACTGAGTGGGCATCAATTTTCAGTGACTGAGGGGAAAGCCTGCTGGTTTTGCTGGTCTGCTTTGGCTGCCTGATGGTAAATCCATCCACTGTTGCCTCTACTTCTCCTGCTGTATCCTGTTGCCATAGGAACTTTGCTTCTTTAGCTTTCCAACATGAATTGAAGACCAGAGACTCAGTAGAAACCCTCTAGGCTTTCAGCATTAGGTTGGGACACTTGAGGCTGCAGCTTTGAGAACTGAGTAACTGCTACAGTCTCAGCTGCAGTTAGACTAAGGAGTCTCTGTCATCTAAGCCAATCTAGTTATTTCTTCTGTAATACATTTTCATTCTATCGGTTCTGTTCCTAAGAAAATCTTGAATAATATATACAATATATTGTTTTAATTGTTTTAAAGCATAATTAATGGAGTATATTGCCATGGATGTTGCAGTAAAAACTTTCAATAGAATCTATCTACTCTGGAGCACGTAGATGAGAGACTGCCACAGCAGCAATATATGCAGCGAAATTCTTCCTGGGATCTGGTCAGTAAGTGACAAACATGATGGACAAACTGTAGCTGAACTGTATCTGCTCAATATGGGAGAGGGCCATAACTGTTTAAGTTTCTTCATACAGAATTTCTCCCTTTCCTTCCACAGACATCAGTTCTTAATCACAACCTGTAGGCTCCTTTTGCAGTTTCTACTTTGCTGTTTGTTATTCTTCAAAGGCCTCTTGCAAGTCAAACTCTTCAATGTCCAAGGAATTATTTACTGTTGAATTTACTGTCTTGACTTTACAATTTTGATTTCAATCCAAATGAAATAATTTTTGATTTATGATGTGACACAGAGATTCAACAACATAGGGCATTTGAGGCCAGCCTGAGCTACATGAGAATCTATCCAAAGATCACACATTTTCTATGCTGTGTAAATAATATTAATTGCTGCTTACATGTGTTTATGTATTTTTACATATACATACCATACATACACCCAGTATATATTTCTGTATGTATATAATTATTAGCATCTTATATACAACATAAGTTTGGCATCCATAATTTATGTTATGATAATTTTACTGTAATTGGTTTCTAAATTTAGTTGAATGTTAAAAAATACTTATAAAATTATGTTACTTTGGTAAAATACATGATATTCAACTTTCAAACTTCAGCACATCTCTATGTGAGCAGGCAGTTTAATTATTATTACCATTTACATTTATTTAATTTAGCATTAGCGTGTGTGTGTGTGTGTGTGTGTGTGTGTGTGTGTGTGTGTGTGTGTAAGCACAGTGTGTGACATGGAAATTGTGTGGAAATCATAATACAACTGCAGGAGCTGGTTCTTTCCTTCTATCAGGAGACTGATCTTTCATTCAGGATAATGTAGTATCAATAATCCAGAATGTCAAAGAAGCATTCCCAGCCATTGAGAAATTTACTGCAAATGAAAATTTGATAAAATCTTGTAGAACTTTTTATTTGACTGTAGCATCTTTAAATTATTTCAGTGTTAACCAAGTGGGTCAACAAAGCAAAACAGATACAATGTATGAGTGAGATTTATGGGGAGGAGGGCAATTTGTAAGGGGTGGTGAGGCGGTGGGGTGAGAGTGATCCACATGCATAGTGCACATGCTTGAGTCTGTCTAGGAACATATTTAATTAATAAAAATTTCAAAGTTATAAACATATAGAAAAATGTCTTTAAATAGCATATTCTTGATGAATAAATTTAATTGGTGAGTTATCAATTTTCTGTGAATTTTTTCTTGTGGAATAGTGTTAGGAAATACATACTTGGTCTCTTTAAAGTTTGTCATAGCTTTGTTTACATAGTGCTGCTTAATTGAATTCAACATTTAATTTTGAAATTCTGTCATGGTGGTATTAGTTTATTTGTCATGTATATTTTCATTGGTGAAGTCTGCTTTATAATTTAAGACATACAGTAGAGATTTAACTTATTAATCTTTATGCACAGTGTGTGTTTAAGCAATTGAATTTGAAAACATCCTTTGTTCATATGAGCATTTAAGTTTTTAGATTGCAATAAAAAGGGATGACAATTTGTCAAGAGGCAAATGAGAGTTTGTATTTTAAAACGTGCGTATTACTTCTTTATAATCTCCTTACTTTTCTTTAATAAATATTTGCTTATAACCTACACTGATTTTCTATAAGTATATTCATATTTATTATAGATTAAGGTAAATGCTTTAATTAGTTTTGTATTCTTATGGGAGAAATATTATAAAATATGACATTAAATTTTTTAATGCCCCTTATTCAAATTAGCATTGTCCTCCCTGGAGTTTATGCTAATAAAATAGAAATAATGAAAAATAATTTAACAAATATTATTTGGAATATGCTATGTTCAAAATACTCTCAATGTGCCATAATGAATATATTTTTGGTACAGAGTCACATACATATGCATCACATAAGCATCACTCTTTACTTTTCAAGTATATTCAATAATCCTGGGATTATTAAAAGAACCAGATATGACAATTTGAAAGTTTCCTTAGTGGAGATAAACTTATATGGAATTATATGGAATTATATCATACTAGATGATAGTGTCCCTCTAACAAGAACTATAGATTGTCAAATAAAAACCCCAGTGCAATGGTAAAGTTCCCTTTGAGTTGTCAGTCAGGGTGGTCAAAGGGACTACCAAAACCATCTAGGCTGTTGCCATGATCCTTAGGTGTTAACAGAACTTGAAGTTAAGGACCTATTACTGAAGACACTACATACTTTGGACACAGGTTTTCAGAGAATTATGGTGAAAATGACCTGGCAGCCCCTTCCTTCAGGACTAGCTCTCAGAAAATCAGAAGGTGACTACGTATGCTGCTAAGGGATAGAAGCAACCAGTAGTCAGAGCTAGATGTAAAACCTACAGAACATAACAATGACCAACCCAGCAAGGTGTCCTTAATGGTGCAATACAGAGATTTGTTTTTCCTTGGGTATAAACTACAACTGTCTAATTTTACTTAGGGCTTGCTCAATTGAAACAATTTTATACCAAATACAGATAAACCTAGCCAAATACCCATGACTGGTGAGGACATAGACCCCAGAAGAGAACCTATTACCACCATTTCCCTAAATCAATATAGTTTCTAACTGTATTCCAAAAAGTTTTCTTTAAACAGACAGAACAATAGCTCTCATCCCCATCAAAGAAATTTCTTTTTGCAACAGAGAGAATTATAGAGTTTTATAACTGGTCAGAATGACCAGCCCTAATTGATACAACTAAAATGCAATGCTTAACCTAAGACTCAAGAAACATCGTCATACAAGAGGGGGAGGAAAGATTGTAAGATCCAGAGAACAATGATGCCTGTAGCTATATAGAGTATTCTAGACATAACAGGGAAAACATACATATGCAATCTCAACAATATGGTTGCCTAAGCAAGACCTAATAATGACATAACAGTTGACGTACCAAGGTTGAACCTCCAGATGAAGAACTACACAGGTAATCAATGGGTGATGAGAGAAGAATACTTTCTCTAGAGAGAGCTTCCTGGGATGAGCTTCTTGGTAGGTTATCCAATCCCAAGCAGTCAATCCTAAACACATGTACATACTAACATGACTAAATGGACTTAGGAGGTTGTTTATATATGCACATATCTAAATATATGTAACAATAATAATTAAAATATCAGAATAATGAAAGAGAATGGGTGGAATGTGGGAGGAGGTAGGGGGCAGAGAAGGGTGGAGAAATGATATAAATATATTAATCATGTATGAAATTCTCAAAACTTTAAATTACAAATGACATTAATCCATGCCAATAACCAGAATACCATTCTTAGAGTTCTGGTTTAGGATTGCAAACAAACCTAAAAGATGTTACATCATTAACTACAAGATTATACTTATAAGACATTGTATAACAATATGTCAGATACTCAATTTTCACATTAAATCATTGATATGTAAATGTTCTATAACAGATTGGTCAATGTAAATTAATAGTCCATTTACTTATATATGTAAAACCGGAAAGAGATGTTTTGCTCATGGGTTCATTTCAAATTTAGCATGTTCAGATTCTGAAGTTTATTAGGCTGAATATTCTTGTTTTCAGGTCTGTTGAATATAGTTGACCCAGAGGTTGTGCTTAGACTTATCAGCCTACAATTATGATCTAAGATAGCTCATTGAATTTTGTAATTTATTCAACTGATAGATATTTCTTTCAAACACAGTCTTAAAAATTAAACAATGAATTTTTGACTCTTTTAGAACTCCTCCGTCATCTCTCAGATTCACCACTAACACCCTCCCTACTTCATGTCCTGTATTATTTTAAGGAATATCATGTATAACTGGATTTTCCCAAATGTTCTTGTGTGGGGATCCAAATCCTGTAGTCTGGTCAATCTATATGTTGTCACATTCTTAAGGAAAATTAACTCTACCACGCAGAAGCTATTTACAGACAGTATTTCTTCATATTGGACTGGGGTTTCCTGCCCACCTCACTCATAAATGCTAGGATTTTGTTTGGCTGACATTATCCAGGTCATATGCATGCAGTCACAAGTACTATGGATTTGTTTGTACAACTGCCCTGCTATGTCCAGAAAATATGTTTTTGTTTGCTTGTTTGTTTTCATCACCTACTCTTCAAATCTTTCTGCCCTCTCTGAACCTTGGGAGGATATGAAGTGCTATAGGTGTCCCAAATAGCACTAAGTACTCTGCTGTCTCTTATAATGTTCATTCTGACTAGTTGTGCATCTGTACTGCAAGTAAAAGCTTCTCTGGTGAGAACTGAAAGATGCACTAATGTAAGGCTATCACAATAAGCCATTAGGATAATATTTAATGCTACTTCTATTTAGAAGAGTAACAGTGATATGTTCTACTCTATGGCTTGTGGCCAGTCTACCCATAAGTTCCTTTCCTGGATAACAGTGCCAGATATGGACTGCATCTTGTGAAGTGAGTAATAAATCCAATCAGAAGGTAATTAGTTACATACATGATATTTGTTCCAATATTGCATCAAATGGCTTATCTTTCAAGGTTAGTAATTATTGTAGTTCACAGGATTCAGATCTGAGTAAGTTTAGTAAGTATACACAGCACCTCCAAGCACTATGAAATAAAACCAGTAGAATTGAAGATTTGGGAATTAAATATATTTTTATCTAACATCAAAACTCAAATTCCTTAGCAAGGAGAGATGGCTTAGCAGCTAAGAGTGCTGGCCGCTCTTCAGAGTACCCACGTTCACTTCCCAGTGCTCACATGGGGCCCAGCAACCATTAGTAACTCCAGTTTCAGGGGATCTGATGCCCTGTTCTGACCTCAAAGCATTTCATGCACATGGTACACTTATATAGATGCATGCAAAACAGTCATACATGTAAAATTTAAATAAATAAATAAATTAATTAATTAATTCAGATTCCTTTATCAGGTTTTGTCACAATCTGGGATATTTTATTTTTAATCACCCTAATCAATGAGGACACATAACATATTGTTATTTCTTTATATTTATATATATAAAATTTTTATTGAATTTTGTGTTTCCTATAACATATTTTGACCATACAGAGATATCTTCCCTTATCTTCACACCCCATTGTACAGCCCCGCCAGTTTTCGTGTAATATGTAATCTATATTAAGGTTTATAGAGCCTATTTTGTGTCCCCAAATGTTCCTTGGTATACATCCATCCACTGTAGCCTGGTTAACCTCTCCAGAATCATCACACACTTAAACAAAACCAGTACTCCTCTCTCAGTAGTAGATAAGTAGCCAACTAAGTTTGGTGCTTTTTACCCTCTTTGCCACTTCTATGCTGGAATTTTGTGTTATCTGAGCTTGCAAGGGTCTTGTGTATATTGTTACCATTGCTCTAATTAATGTGAGAAACTTCCCAGCCATTTGGAATATTCCGTTTCCTTTTGGTCATCAACCAACTCTGGCTCTTAAAATCTTTCTGCCCCATCTTTCACAATGGTTCCTGTGACTTGAGTGACAAATATTTGATATAGGTGTCTTATTGAAGGAATGTTTTCTGTAGTCTGTCATTCCTTGCACTTTGACCAGTTGAGACTTTCTGGATAATCAACATCTCAGCTGCATGAGGAAGCCTCACTGGTTGGAATTGAGAGATACACTAATTTTCTTTCTGCCCCATTGTCCACTATGTTCCCTGAGCCTTAAGTGCATATGTTGCATTGTAGAAGTGTCACTTAAATCTCAACACCTGACAGACACTTATTTTCTGCAGTTTGTCAGTTATGGAATTCTATAAAAGTCTCCATCTGTTTCAAAACCAAGCTTTTTAGTGAGTGGTGAGAGGTACGCTTGTCTATAAATATACGAACACACATTGGGAGCAGAGTAAGAAATTACATTACTCTAGGAATGTGACAAAAGTGGGTTTCTCTCTGGGATCTATAACATCTCCAGTTCTATGAATTTGGTTATGTTAATATTATCATATTTGAGTTATTACTCTTCAGTGGGCCTTAAGTCAAATTAGACAACTCTTGATTACACCAAAGATAAATGTACTACCTCTGCATCAATAAAGATTATTTGCTGGGCTGGTCATTGTTGTGGTTCATAGACATTAGAGCTGAATGGAATCATTATTTGCCTTTCTCTCTAGGCAGGCTGCATTGTATGTTTTGACACTTTGGGCGCTGGTCTGAAGGACACTTCCAGGTCAGTTCTAGCTTGATTGCTTCAAGTCTTGTTTCCAAGTTATGTCCCTTCTTCAGAGATAGGCTCTTACCTTCAAGTTCTGGAAGGCAATACAGTGAAGAAACAGTTTGTTCTTTGGGTAGTCTCTTGAACTACCCTGGCCAACAACATGAAGGGGGTTTCCCCTGTCTAGCACTGTTTTCTGTTAAACAACCCTCAGCTTTAGACATGAATGCATATTCATTTTTCAATAGTCTTTTAACTAATACATTTCCCCATGGTTTCCTCAAGCCACCTAAGTGTTTCTTATCTCTCCTCTTTCTCCTTTTGAATAACCTGCTATCTTCCTTCCCTAGTAAAAAGATCCCTGTTTTCCCCCATTTTGATCTTGAAAACACTTCTCTTACTGAGCTGTTTTTCTGCAAATGCCATGCTATTTTATGACTATAACTCTGTAATATATTTTAAAATCTGGTATGGTAGGATCTTTATCAATTTTTTTTTTTTTTGCTAAAGATTGCTTTTCCAAACTATTGTTTGGTGCATATATGTTTATGATTGTAATGTCTTCTTGGTTGATTGTTTCCTTCATCAGGATGAAGTTAATGCCTTTATCTATTCTGATAATTTTGGATTGTAGTCTACTTTTTCAGATATAAAAATAGCAACTCCTGCTTGTTTGCTAGTGCTATTTGCTTGAAATATATTTTTCTATCTTTTCACCATAAGTTGTTGCTTATCCTTGAAGATGA